>NC_064636.1:10020000-10165345 GCF_023864275.1 Schistocerca cancellata
AGTGCATCCTAATTTAAGTTATACAATATAGCGCTGAAGATGGTCACTCAGTGACAGAAAATCGATTTTGCGATAGTAAAAAATATACGACCAATGCTGTCTCTTTTTTCAAGTTTAATTTATACACGGTGTTTCAGTTTACCTGGATTCAGTAGTATGTGTTGTTTCGCTGTAAAATATTCTTTGTCTTCAGAGTTTTTGAGAGGCTCCGATTCTTCACTTCGTGACCTGCCTGCCGCCCTGGAATCCGATGATCAGGTCTGTTACCCAGCCTTACTGACTGGTGTAACGGTACTTTGCGGCCAGGCGTGCCAATTGGCATCATATTAATTAAAATCCGGGATAAATAGACTTTATTTTGGAAGAATTAAAAAGGGGAAAGTAATACGAAACTTTAATAACTGCACAGTATTACTAAGAAGCAATATAATGAAAAGTAATTAAAAGCAAAGTAGCAAAGACCAAGCGCGACAGAAAGATATGGGGGCACATTTGCTTTTTAATAAATATAAAAGAATATGTAACACATTATTCAGCTCTCTGCCTTCATTTATCGCGATCGGGCTAGTCGAAGAAAAAGTGGTACGCGACTGAGAAATTCGTTAAGGAGATTATTTAAAGACTCTTCAAGCACGTTTAAAATACATTACGTGTGACGAAGTCATCAGAGACGTTTATTGTCGGGTGGAGTGAAAATGAATCCGACAACATAATTCGAACTTTGAGTTAGCTGGGAAAAATACTCTTGGGAAACTATTATGGTTGTGGAACCCACGAAAGTTGTATGCAACGGAAAGCTATAGTTTACGTAATTCTGAATTTTATAAAATGGTGAAACGCGTGTGCGTGGAACATTAATAGAATCTTATCTTTGGACGGTTGCGGGGGTAACTGATATAAACAACGCGCCAGCATAAAAAATAGTTCGCTTATTAACTACCAGATATTAATTAACGGGGACCTAAAATACTAAAAAAGGATAGGGTCATCACCTCCAATCCCGATTCATATTTCATATTTAATTAGTGAAAAGAGAAGTGTTAATAAACAAACTACATTTCAATTTTATCCACGATTTTTGGCTTCATTGCGTAGTCTTGACTACATGATAAACAATATCTGTGGAAGTTGTATCCAACGTATCGTTATAATATTTAGCCAACCAATTTTGTGTGACACCAAAAATGTAAATGCATGAAATCGAAATAAGTGTCCAAGGAATAGAAAAGCAACTGCAATCACTCAACAGAGGAAAGTCCACTGGACCTGACGGGATACCAATTCGATTCTACACAGAGTACGCGAAAGAATTTGCCCCCCTTCTAACAGCCGTGTACCGCAAGTCTCTAGAGGAACGGAAGGTTCCAAATGATTGCAAAAGAGCACAGGTAGTCCCAGTCTTCGAGAAGGGTCGTCGAGCAGATGCGCAAAACTATAGGCCGGTATCGCTGACGTTGATCTGTTGTAGAATTTTAGAACATGTTTTTTGCTCGCGTATCATGTCGTTTTTGGAAACCCAGAATCTACTCTGTAGAAATCAACATGGATTTCGGAAACAGCGATCGTGTGAGACCTAACTCGCTTTATTTGTTCATGAGACCCAGAAAATATTAGATACAGGCTCCCAGGTAGACGCTAATTTCCTTGACTTCCGGAAGGCGTTCTATACAGTTCCGCACTGTCGCCTGATAAACAAAGTAAGAGCCTACGGAATATCAGACCAGCTGTGTGGCTGGATTGAAGAGTTTTTAGCAAACAGAACACAGCATGTTGTTATCAATGGAGAGACGTCTAGAGGCGTTAAAGTAACCTCTGGCGTGCCACAGGGGAGTGTTATGTGACCATTGCTTTTCACAATATATATAAATGACCTAGTAGATAGTGTCGGAAGTTCCATGCGGCATTTCGCGGATGATGCTGTAGTATACAGAGAAGTTGCAGCATTAGAAAACTGTAGCGAAATGCAGGAAGATCTGCAGCGGATAGGCACTTGGTGCAGGGAGTGGCAACTGACCCTTAACATAGACAAATGTAATGTACTGCGAATACATAGAAAGAAGGATCCTTTATTGTATGATTGCATGATAGCGGAACAAACACTGTTGGCAGTTACTTCTGTAAAATATCTGGGAGTATGCGTGCGGAACGATTTGAAGTGGAATGATCATATAAAATTAATTGTTGGTAAGGCGGGTGCCAGGTTGAGATTCATTGGGAGAGTCCTTAGAAAATGTAGTCGATCAACAAAGGAGGTGGCTTACAAAACACTCGTACGACCTATACTCGAGTATTGCTCATCAGTGTGGGATGCGTACCAGGTCGGGTTGACGGAGGAGGTAGAGAAGATACAAAGAAGAGCGACGCGTTTCGTCACAGGGCTATTTGGTAAGCGTGATAGCGTTACGGAGATGTTTAGCAAACTCGAGTGGCAGACTCTGCAAGAGAGGCGCTCTGCATCGCGGTGTAGCTTGCTGTCCAGGTTTCGAGAGGGTGCGTTTCTGGATGAGGTATCGAATATATTGCTTCCCCCTACTTATACCTCCCGAGGAGATCACGAATGTAAAATTAGAGAGATTCGAGCGCGCACGGAGGCTTTCAGACAGTCGTTCTTCCCGCGAACCATACGCGACTGGAACAGAAAAGGGAGGTAATGACAGTGACACGTAAAGTGCCCTCCGCCACACACCGTTGGGTGGCTTGCGGAGTATAAATGTAGATGTAGATGTAGAAATTGTTCTTACAGCGGATGTATAATGTGTGAGTGCGACGAATTATATTGAGAAACTGAACATCCATTACGTACTCGCATGTTTATCTGCGAAAATGGTCCTTGTCGGTACATCAGCATAGAGTTCGAATAGAATCGCTGGAACATTGCAAACCATTCAGATTAATCGAAAATATAAATACGCATAATGCTGGTACCACCAGGAAGTGTTCTCTCTCCTCACCCCCGTGGCAGTAATTGAATTAAGAGTCAGCCGGGAAATACATTTAAATCGATTGACGACCATTGAGCTAGCGTCACGAGTTTTCAAACGTCCACTGCCACGTGTGAAGGCGAGTGACACCACGAGTGTTGACGTCGGTCGACGGGTGTCGTCGTGATCGTACTGGATGACATTGAGCGGTTACACTGGGGCGCAAGGTAGTGGATTCTTTCCCATTGTTCTGTCACGATTACTGACTGAGGTTTTGGTGGTGAAATCACGAGGGATCTAACGTAATTTTGACTGGAGTTTTGGGTTCCAGAAGATTCAATACCTAGCCGAGCTCACAGAGCCAACACACGCTGACCAGAGTACCGGTGTCTGGATTCTGGGGCTTCACCTGTAGCCCCAGGCAGGCGCCCTCACACGTGCTACCATCCGGAGCCAGGTGGACGCAGGTTTTTTACGAGTTGTTACTCCTCCCTCCCTCCCTCCCTCCCTCCCCTCCTCATCACTTGCGAGATGAGGCCCCGGGCTTGGGACCGACAGTGGTAGAGTTAAAAAAACAAAATACCAAAAAATCGTCATTGAGGGATCGGTGGATTTCTTCTGCCGCGACCGGCCTCTCCCCTGGATATTTGGAATCAAAATACAGTCGCAAAGCATTCCACTGTTCCAAAATTCTCGTTAAAACGGAGAGGAAAGATAGCCATCTTGTCTGTGATGGATTCAACAATTTACGAATTTTGATATCTACAAACTTTTGAAATTCATGCAGTTGCGCCTGTCTCTTAGCACTAGCTTCAAAAGGGTTATAACTGTTCCTAGCTAGGTTTTCGCAACGCCTGGGAATACATTTACAACCTTCACTGGCACAAACGTGGAGCAAGTGACACATACATTTGAAAAAACAGACATAAAGTCTTATGGGATAACAGCAATCAGTGATTTTATAAAGTTACCTAAAATCCGTCTTATTGCAATTTTTTTTATTCATTTTTTAAGTAACCACATACATTTGAGAATAATTAGTGCAAGACATTTTTCAGCTAACGGAATAGCGACAGAGTTTCTTGACCACATCATAGAATTACAACCATCAGAAGTAAATCCTATAACAATGTTTTCAGAAACATTCTACTTAGAAAATGAAGGAATTAGATCAGAGTAAAGGTTTTTAGTTGTTGCAACTTTGCCTTATCATATTCACCCTGTTTAAAAAATTTCACGAAGATTCCCAAATTTAGTTTATATAGAAGAGAATAGAAGCTTATGAAATGTGGTGCTACAGAAGAATGCTGAAGATTATATGGGTAGATCTCAAGGGATCACAAATTTAGCATTGGAGGGCAGCGTGGAGGGTAAAAATCGTAGAGGGTGACCAAGAGATGAATACACTAAGCAGATTCAGAAGGATGTAGGCTGCAGTAGGTACTGGGAGATGAAGAAGCTTGCACAGGATAGAGTAGCATGGAGAGCTGCATCAAACCACTCTCAGGACTGAAGACCACAACAACAACATCAAATTATCTAACCTCGTCACACAATTTTTTAGCAGATCCTATATCTGTTGTCTCATTAGTAGGAACACTGAGTTTTGCATGTGTCAGTTTTTCTGGAAGTTCGTTCTTGTGGCTCTCTCCTATCACGTTCTTTACGATCTGGGAACATTTAGAGCGGCGCAGTTGTATAGCGTCGGCGACTTCAGAATCAGGAAAGCAACTGCTAACTAAAGCCTCAAAATGTGATCAACAACACTGAAAGGAAGATTGTGTCCTGCTACGAATTCTGCCAATGCAATTTCAACAATGTGAGCAGGATTATTTACAGACGCATCAGTCGGAGCTGATTTCACATATGTGCTCGAACTTGCCTGGCTTTCAGATGACAGCATCTTCATGTTTTAGACATGATTTTCACTTTTAGATTTTTTTTGTAACACATCCCAATTCATGCACAAAATTAGTTTACAGATTCTGTATCTAGCCCTTGCTGAGTTGGATTCATCAGCGCAAAACCGACCTTTAATTCAGCATTAGTTTCCCAGACTTATTCATAGTTTTATTATCGCCTCTTACATTTAAACGTGCCCACTGTTGATTTCTTATGAGTACTAAGACAACTATCTCTGTCTTCTGTTTCTACTGGCAAAATTTTGCACTACTCTCTCGAAACCTGGCAGAAGATCCAAAGCGATTCTGGACATATGTTAGCGGCAAGAAACAATCAATGCCTTCTCTACACGATAGCAATGGAGATACTATCGAAGACAGGGCTGCCAAAGAGGAGTTACTAAACACAGTCTTCCGAAATGCCTTCACAAAGAAGACGAAGTAAATATTCCGGAATTCGAATCGAGAACAGCTGCCAACGTGAGTAACGTAGAAGTAAATATCCTCGGAGTAGTGAAGTAACTTAAATCACTCAATAAAAGCAAGTCATCTCGTCGTTGACTGTATGCCAATTAGGTTCCTTTCGGAGTATGCTGATGCATTAGCACCATACTTAACAATCATATACAGCCGTTCGCTCGACGAAAGATCCGTACCCAAAGACTGGAAAGTTGCACAGGTCGCATAAATATTCAAGAAAGGTAGTAGGAGTAATCCACTAAATTACAGGCCCATATCGTTAACGTCGATATGCAGCAGGATTTTAGAACATACATTGTGTTCGAACATTATGAATTACCTCGAAGAACACTGTCTATTCAACATTGGTTTAGAAGACATCCTTCCTGTGAAACACAACTAGCTCTTTATTCACATGAAGTGTCGAGTGCTATTGACAAGGGATTTCAAATCGATTCCGTATTTCTGGATTTCCGGAAGGCTTTTGACACTGTACCACACAAGCGGGTCGTGCTTATGGAATATCGTCTCAGTTATGTGACTGGATCTGTGATTTCCTGTCAGAGAGGTCACAGTTAGTTGTAATTGACGGAAAGTGATAGAGTAAAACAGGAGTGATTTCTTGCGTTCCCCAAGGTAGTGTTATAGGCCCTCTGCTGTTCCTTATCTATATAAACGATTTGGGAGACAATCTCAGCAGCCGTCTTCGGTTGTTTGCAGATGACGCTGTCGTTTATCGACTAATAGTCATCAGAAGATCAAAACAAACCGCAAAACGATTTAGGAGAAATATCGGAATGGTGCGAAAAGTGGCAGTTGACCTTACATAACGAAAAGTGTGAGGTCATCCACATGAGTGCTAAAAGAAACGCGTTAAACTTCGGTTACATGACAAATCAGTCTAATATAAAATCCGCAAACTCAAGTAAATATGTAGGTATCACAGCTACGAACAATTTAAACTGGAAGGAACACACAGAAAATGTTGTGGGGAAGGCTAACCAAAGACTGCGTTTTACTGGCAGGACACTTAGAAGATGTTACAGACCTACTAAAGGGACTGCCTACACTACGCTTGTCCGTCCACTTTTGGAATACTGTTGCGCGGTGTGGGATCCTTACCAGATAGGAGTGACTGGGTACATCGAAAAAGTTCAAAGGCAGCACGTTTTGTATCATCGCGAAATATGGGAGAGAGTGTCACTGAAATGATAAAGAATTTAGGATGGACATCATTAAAAGAAAGTCGTTTTTCGTTGCGACTGAATCTTCTCACGAAATTACAATCACCAACTTTCTCCTCCGAATGCGAGAATATTTTGTTGACGCCGACCTACATAGGGAGGAACGATCGTCAAGATAGAATAAGGGAAATCAGAGCTCGTACGGAAAGATCTAGGTGTTCATTCTTTCCTCGCGCTATACGAGATTGGAATAACAGAGAATTGTGAAGGTAGTTCGATGAACCCTCTGCTAGGCACTTAAATGTGATTTCAGAGTATCCACGTAGATGTAGATGTAGATGTACTTTACACCTTATAATTCGCTGACTGCCCTCATCTGAGCCAACAACTTAACTGTAACCCATTTCACTTATGTACGAGCACGGCATAGGATGCAAAGCAGTCAATACGCTGATTCACCTCGGGGAATCACCTACGAAGACGGGCTGATGCGGCGAAGTGAGTGGGGAATCCCACGGCATACAGGCTGCTCGAAATCGTATTTGTGAAATAAATTGTCAGAAATTAAACAAACCGTAAAATTAAAAGAATAAAAAAGACGAAATCTTAACGACAGTAAGCGTTTCAAAAGCTCGAACAATAGACGTGCGATCCGAATCAGGACCGTACGTTCGTGCACCGTCGTCAGCTCTCGTACCCTCACGATGCGGATGGTAAGGTTGGCAACCCTGACGTGTGCAGACCGGCAGACCCTGACACGGCGACCGGCGAGCCGAACTGGTGACGTCATCCGCGGCGTACAGTCGCTGCCTCGCCGAGTGCAGCTTGGGCGCTGTGTAGTTGCGTGGGAGGCGTAGGAGGGGGGGAGGGGGGCGGACGTGGCAGCGGGGTCGTGGCACGGACGCCCAGCACGCAGAACCATCAGAAGTCAGCCGCTGGCGCGCGCCGACAGCTTGGGTCAGTTCGACCGACCGCCTCTTATCAAATACACACAGTAGGGCACCAGCTTAACGCTGAAACTGGATCAGAGACAGCGATTTACGTCCGCCTGCCTTGCGCAACCTTCCTACCTTCCTTCCTTCCTCTCGTTGCCGCCTTAAAATTAGCTTCGTCTCAAAACACAGCGGTATTTACATAATTTTACCTCACAAAGATGCCAACGTAGTGCAGTTGCGACAGCATTCAAAAACACTCTACTGTTCAACGACTGAGGACAAGTGAAGGTCAATAGCTTACGAGAAGTTTATGCTTGGTACAACGATAAGAGTGACTGCTACGCTTACGGTGTTAGAAAATGCACAGTAATTCTCATTTCACAATCTGTTTTATTTATTTATTTATTTATTTATTTATTTATTTATCGTTGCGTGGGACCAAATTAAGGAGAGGTCTCCATGGCCATGGAACGAGTCAATGCATGAAATTATAACACGATAGTAGAAACAGATAAAATGAAATACGAGAAATGTATTCAGGCGACAATTCGTAACTTTAAATAAAGAAAATCAACAATGTCACATTGGAATTTGCTTAATTTTTCAGCTCTTCCAGGAGCTCCTCGACAGAATAGAAGGAGTGAGCCATGAGGAAGCTCTTCAGTTTAGACTTAAAAGCGTTTGGGCTGCTCTTGAGATTTTCGAGTTCTTGTGGTAGCTTATTGAAAATGGATGCAGCAGAATACTGCACTCCTTTTTTGCACAAGAGTCAAGGAAGTGCATTCCACATGCAGGTTTGATTTCTGCCTAGTATTAACCGAGTGAAAGCTGCTAACTCTTGGGAATAAGCTAATATTGCTAACAACAAACGTCATTAAAGAAAATATATACTGTGAGGGCAATGTCAGAATTCCCAGACTATTGAATAGGGGTCGACAAGAGGTTCTCGAACTTACACCACACATAGCTCGAACAGCCCGTATTTGAGCCAAAAATACCCTTTTTGAATCAGGAGAATTACCCCAAAAAAATAATACCATACGACATAATCGTATGAAAATATGCGAAGTAGACTACTTTTTGTGTCGAACTGTCACTTATTTCAGATACTGTTCTAATGGTAAATAAAGCAGCATTTAGTTTCTGAACAAGATCCTGGACATGGGCTTTCCACAACAGCTTACTATCTATCCGAACGCCTAGGAACTTGAACTGTTCCGTCTCGCTTATAATATGCCCATTCTGTCTCAACAAAATATCGGTTCTTGTTGAATTGTGAGTTAGAAACTGTAAAAACTGAGTCTTACTGTGATTTCGCATCAAATTATTTTCCACAAGCCAGCAACGTATTTCATGAACTACATTATTTGATAATGTTTCAATATTACACACAAGATGCTTCACTACCAAGCTGGTGTCATCAGCAAACAGATGGCCCATTTTGAACATTGGATAAATTTTCAAGTGCCAAGATCGCTAAAATCATTTACTCGCGTAGATGACCTGTTTCGGAAATTCTCTGCTGCTATCTTCGGGTCTACGTTTACATCTTTACATAATCTCCTCCTTTAGTACAGCTAAGTGTGGCTATACGATGAACTGTACTGAAAGAGATTATGTAATGATGTAAGCGTCGATTCGAAAATGGCAGCAGAGAATTCTTGAAACGAGTCATCTATGTGAGTAAACAATTGTAGCCGCCTTCACAGTACTGCAGATCGCCCCCACGCCGACAGTGTCAGGACTACTTAATTACATTAGTTCACTGAAAAAATTTGTAGTCACTCATATATCTCAGAACATAGTTATACGCGTATCAAAACACTATCCCATTTGCGTGCTTTCATTTGCCAAAAAATTCAAATAAATTAGTTCAAATGGCTCTGAGCACTATGGGACAACTTCTGAGGTCTTCAGTCCCCTAGAACGTAGAACTACTTAAACCTAACTAACCCAAGGACATCACACACATCCATGCCCGAGGCAGGATTCGAACCTGTGACCGTAGCGGTCGCGCGGTTCCAGACTGTAGCGCCCAGAACCGCTCGGCCCAAAAAATTCGTTTCGGTATCTAGAACCGTTTGAGATCTGAAGAACCGCATCAGCATTTCACTTTCACTCTTTGCGCAGGAGACCGCAAGTGATGGCACTATGTACAATCCCATCTCTCGACGTTGGCGACAGATCTCAGATTTGAAGAGAACTTCAGCAAAGGAGAGTCAAGTGCTGCTGTGATTTGCCTTCCCCCGCTCCCAACGCCAGAAGAGTAGAACAACTAGGAGAAAAGTTCTGTACCCACGAGCACTTCAGTCTCATATCTTCTCTCTCTTCAGTGCCTTCTATGCTCTGAATGCTTCTGCTGCTGTAGCTTTTAGCGTACGGAAGATATTTCGAGGCCTATGCCGCTCCTTTTTTGGGGAGTCATTTCGTTGCTATACCTCTTGTATGTGTTACCGGTCAAATCCGATTTTGGTATAAACTAGTTTCGCCTAGGGCAACTCGTTCATCCTGATACCGATAGGATAAAACAGTTTAGCCTAGGTCGAATCGGTTTATCCTAGTTAACATTTACGTGCTTTAGGATAAGCTGGTACGCCCTAGTCTGAACTAATTTTGCCTAGTCGGAACGCATGTCGCTGCCTGTACGAACGGGGGGGAATCCCCGGACCACACACACACACACACACACACACACACACACACACACACACACGTGACTGACCCCGCGCGCCACTCAACCGCTCTTCGCTCTCGCTGTTCTTTGTTTTGAACGGTATTTTGCATCGGCGAGTGCACGTGTCAAGTCGCTGGTTGCGTTTAAAAGATTTTGTTATAATCCCAGTGCAATTATGAGGCGTTTCGTCATGGGTGAGCCTTCGCGTAGCAGACAAGCCAATCAAAAGCTGCGGAGAGAAGTTTCTGGAGGAAATTTTGCACAATGCTCTTCTCATTATGTGTTAGCAGTAGACGAATATACGGATTTGGTCAAACTAGTAGAAGACGCGGAGAAGTTGGGAAAGAGAACAAGAACGAGGGCAAGGCTTTGAAATGCAGTCGCATAAAAATCTGTAAAAACACACAAATGCGGTTGTAAGAAAAACAAAGTATTCGGCAATTCCAAGTGCCACCAAAGTAAACCTTGCAAAAATAAGTAAGCAAGCAAATTGCAGATAAGGTGATTCATGTGGCTGGATATGTGTAAGTTGATCTAGTGATAGAGGTGTAAAATTACTGATTAGTTAATTAATAACTTTAATCAATCATGTTGACTATTTTATTTCCATTCCTTTATTCAGTTTACTTTGAAAAGCTTACAGAAGATACAAACTAGGTGAAATTAGTTCAGACTAGGACGTACCAGTTTATCCTAGAGCGTGTAAATTCTAACTAGGACAAAACCAATTCGACCTAGACTAAACTGTTTTATCCTATCGGTAACAGGGTGAATGAGTTTCACCTAGGCGAAACTAGTTCATTCTAATCTGGCTTGGCCGGTAACATGTGCAGCTTACACCGGGAATAGCATCTAACAAACGTTTCGTGATAATTTCTGTAAGAGAAAGTACCGTGTGTTTGTCATGCAGTGCCGGCCACAAGATTGCCTTTCAGTACTGGCCACGAGCAGTTTCAATTTTTAAATTATATCTTCTTCTTACTTCTTTTCAGACTGAAATGGCGAAAAATGACAAAGTAGATGGAAAATGGAAAGAAGAATGCACGAAAATGGCTGCGAGCAAGATTACGTCTAACATAGGGTGACCAAACGTTCCGGAAAATCGGGATTGTCCCGGTTTTCATCCCCGTGTTCCGGTGTACCGAAAATTTGTTTCGGGACGCTCAAAAGTCCCGGAATTCAGTTTTTAAATACTTTTCGTGAAACTTTCTCAAATTTTTGGTATTTCGCTATATTAAAGGAAATAAAACACAAGAAATTAATATATTTTAGCTTATTTGTCTAAAACCTCCATTGTCCCATACTAGTAATCAACAGTATCAGTATTGATACACTCAGGCAGTAATTTACTTTGAGCGGTACTTCGGCCAACAAGTAGTGAGTTGTATTATTGTAACAGAGCTATGGAACCGTCCGATTGTCGCGCCACTTACTCACACACCCATTGTCGGAACAGTGTAGTAGTTGATGGTTTGTCAGACAAATTGCAATAGTTTTTTCTCATATTAGTGGTATTATTGCTGCAGTACTGTGAAACGCAATGCCGAAACGTGCCTGCAAGTTCAGTGACTGTTATTCCAAGGAATGGAATTTCATTAAGAAAGGTCGTTTTGATTACGAAGCAGAGTGTTCCGTAAGTAACTGTTTTATTAGTATAAGTCAAAGTGGACGTTCCGACATAGTTGATCACATCAGGTCAAAGAAACACATTAACAGATACAGTGCACCGAGCTGCAGTAAAACTCTACAAAATTATTTTGTGAAACATCAGTCAAGTGAAGAGACGAAAGTTCGAGCAGCCGAGCTTACACTACCCTACCACACGGTAAAACATCACCAAACTTATATATCTAGTGACTGTACTAATAAACTTAACAGCATTATGTTTGACGATTCTTCCATTGCAAAAAAGTTTAGTTCAGCAAGAACTGAAGTGTCAGCCTTAGTGAAAGAAGTTATTGCTCTCCAGAGTGTAAAGGAAAGCCTTGAATACATCAAAGTCTTCTTTCTACGGGATATCCACTGATGCCAGCAAGCGTAAGACCACTAAAATATTTCCGTTTGTTGTTCAGTTTTTCGATATTAATCAGGGAATTCAGACCAAACTTTAGAAGGTGAGTTCCCTACCTAATGAAACATCTGACGAAATTTCAAGATTTTGTATAAATACTATCGAAATCTTTGATCTTGAGAAAAATAAATGTGTGGCATTTTGTGGAGACAATACCAACACAAACTTTGGTGGTTTAAAAAGACAAGGCAAATGCAACGTATTTACCAAATTAAAGGCAACATTGCATGAAAACATTGAAGGCATAGGGTGCCCTGCACATGTTTTACACAATAGCGTGCAGACGTCTGCTGACAGTTTAGGCTGTGACGTTCAAACTACCGTCATGAAGGTATACTCACACTTTTACATATATACTGTTAGAACAGAGAGGCTTAAGGAGTTCTGTGATTACGTGGGAACTGAACATATGAATGTAATGTGTCACTCGAAAACTCGCTGGTTATCACTGTTTCCTGCAGTTGAAAGAGTAATCCGCCTGTTTGAACCGTTAAAAGATTTTTTTCTTAAATGAAGACAAAGCCCCCAAAATATTGGTTCAGTTTTTCAGTAATCCTTTAAGTGAAGCCTACTTATGGTTCATTCACAGTCAGCTTAGCACTTTGCAGCATGGGATAAAGGAAATTGAGGGAAGCACGAAAAGTGTAATAGAGGTTAATGATGTTTTGAAAAATACTCTGGAAACTGTTACTAAGAGGAGCGAACAGCAGTTCATTTCTTTTAATGTTAAATCTGTCCTTAAAAGAGGAAAGTATCAGAAGCAGCGGAAAGGAGTTTTAGAGAAGAAGTTAACAAGTTTTATGAGACTTGTGTAGAATATCTCAGCAAGTGGAGCGCCTCATATTTACCCTCATCGCCGGTGTTTGATTGGATGTTACTGAAGAGAGTGCCAAAATGGGAAAGTGTTGAAGAGACAGTTTCTTATTTGAAATCGATGAGTCCAGTCTCTTTGATCAGTTCGGCATATTGACAAATTCTGTTGAAGTAAGTCTTCACAAGTGGAATGACGAAAAAAAAAAAACACCATTGCAATGTCATGAGAAGTGGGTGAGTTTTTTTAAAAGCTGTGACTGTCTTCAGCATTACTCTGAGTTGGTAATAATTGCGAGGTATTTATTTGCAATCCCAGCCCATAATGCCAATGTGGAAAGAATATTTTCGTTCATTAATATCCAGTGGACTGATGAAAGAAACAGAATGGAGGTGGACTCTCTTGAAGCAATCCTGCAGATCCTGTACGACTACAAAATGGATTGTGCCGAGTTTTATCACTGTGTCTCGAAGAACAAAGACATGATCAAGAAGGCTGGAGGCAGTGAAAAATACCCTTTCCTCCAAGGACAGTCAATTCCATCTACAAGTGCTCAGTAATATTAAACCTCATGTTAATATTAATTGATTAAAAGTCGAAGGGCTGTAAAATTTTGCAAAATCGTAATACATTTCTTTATTACTGTATACGTTTATTAAACGTCATTAATTATACAGATCATCTAGATTATATCGGTCTTTTGTATCCTCTTATTAGTTATAGTAATCCGGTTAACAAAATGTATCAACAAAACATTAATATTTAAAATTAAGAAACCTAGGTGCATGTGGAATGAGGTGTCCATTGGCACCCGGGTGAATGTGTCCCGGTTTTCATCGAAAATAATTTGGTCACCCTAGTCTAACAAGATAACTGCGACTCAAACTGCTGAAGCGGTTTTAAGAATTAGAAAAGAAACCGAAGAGGATAGAAGAGAAGAGAGTGAAAGCAGGAAAAATAGTCCGACAGGTAGCTGAAGAAAGCTGAACTTAAATCCGGTGTTTTCTGATAGAATACATTCAAAGGGTGGGCTTGGAAGGTAAAGTGCAAGGCGGCGAAGAAAACTGAAATTTACTGGAAATAATGAGAGAATAAAAAGTGCATCGTGTGCGCCTCTGGAGTCATTTCAGGCACACCGGGTGCCGAGTGCCACACGCAGACGTTGCCGGCTGGATGTGTCCGTCACGAGAATATTTTGTATTTCATATGTGAGGTCCGTAAAACAATGAGCTTTGCAATGGTGAACTGGGCTGAAACAGCAACAATAACTTCCCACGATCATATTGAATAATGATCGTGGGAAGTTATTGTTGCTGTTTCAGCCCAGTTCACCATTGTAAAGCTTTCACTTTGGACAAGCCTTGCAGTTGTAGCTCTTTTACTTTTGATATAATTAAGTACTATAGATAAAAAATAAAAATCATTACCCTGTGCTATTCATAGAACACGTATTGAGCCAAGAGAATATTAATATTACGATTAACCACCACACCAGTTAAGCCAAAAAACTGAACGCAGTCCATATTGCACAAATGTGCACCATGTTGTCTGATCAGCGGTGTACCGATTCTGACTGTGGTGTACAGACGGCAGCAGAGCCAGGGTGGGCAAGGTGTAGGCACATTTATTTGGTCCAAGCCTTGTTGACACAAATTTATTATTTAACAATAATTGGTCGTACATCCAAGGTTAATACAAATTTTAGCAATAAAATTTTTTTTAAACATTCTCTAGAAGAACATGCAGCCCCAGTCTGAAACATTACATAAAGGTGCTGTTAGTAAAGGGTATATTACATCGTACAATAGTGCAACTTGTACAAATAATAACAATTGCACCAGAAAAATATTGAACTTGTGATTTGTACTACATGTAAATCAAACCTTGAAAAAAATCCAATATGGCAAGAGTGCAACAAATTCCCTACTGCCCGAAAAAAAAAAAAAAACTTAGGAAATCTTAAGGATTCGACATTCACCTTGGGTGCATAACACATAGTTTTATGAGTCTGGCAGACTGGTTTGTTGTTTGTAATTCCCTCGACGTTTAGGCTTACAATCGTCAGGACTTGCTCTGAGAAGTGCCCATTTGTTAACTCCTTCCAAGGTTTCCAGTGGTGGAAGGATTGGGCGTTAACGTTTCCAGGGGACTGGAGCGCTGGACCGCTGGGCTGGTGCTGCTGCTGGAACACCTAACGCACCGAAGGGCGGCACTCGAGACCAGTTCCGCCGAAGATCGTAAATTTCGTGTATATTGATTAGTCTTTATCGTTGTTCGTAACTTAATTCAGAGCTAATACAAACTAAACTCTCACTTTGCGCCATTTTTAATGAAAATACAATCCGTTTCGCCACCACTGTTAACACTATCTTTTGACGTCATTAACTCTATGTGTGTATACTATGGGTTGCAAAGCTTACAGTTAAACATTCGTGTATTCGTGTCCCACGAGGCACCCGCTTTTCGGCGCTGCAATGGTGGCGTGTTTACCAATGCAGCAAGTCGGTGTGCCATCTATCGGCGACAATGAGCAACAGAGCGTTCGGGAGCATCACACATATTCACCTCATTTCTAATTTAGAACTTTCACAGCAAACTCTTATGGGAAATAAGTACCTGCTTCGTAAAAACAAGTGTTTACTTATATTTTTTTACTAATAAAATTGCGGTACGCGCCCATTTCTGTAGCAAGAGTGTTTTACACCCAGCAACAAGTGTGGTAATGTATTCTACATATTTGGCCAATTGGTAATAAGCTGATGGACTTCTCTTCATTTGCAGGCAGCTTTAGTGACATGACTTTAAATTAATTTTTGAAAGGCGTGTTTGATGAATTCACGCCTTGTGTTGTGGCAAAGCTGTGTCATAGGTTGGCGGCAATGTGCTCTTACATGACACCAACACGTAGGTTTTGTATGCTAAGCAGGCCCTATGTATTTGCGAGAGTTATTTGTATTTGGCGCTTCTTACATCTTCAGACAGTTGAGAAGTGTTGTACCATTTTCTAGTTTTCCACAGGTCGGGGTGGGCAGTGTGGCGGCCCATCAATTCAGTTCGTTCATCGTCGTCGGCGTGTTACGTCAGTGTTGTAGTGTTGTGTTTGGTGCTGTTCACCAGTGACGTCAACAGCTGTTATTTCAGTCGTGTGCTGGACTTGCACATTGTGTTCCTGTCAACGATCGTTACGTGCTATGCCACCCGTCGCAACTTTTATGCTCCGGCTGTCCTTCGCCATGTGTTTCTTTTAACCTTCACAGTGTGTGGTTTTTTGTGTACAGTTTTTAGATTTTTATCATCATTTTTACTGTCACCCCCTTTTTACGCTATCTTCCATTACGCTTCCCCTTTAATATGTCTGTTTCACCGTTTTTCCTCCTTTATCCTGTTTCAGATGTCTCCGTGTTACGTACTGTCTCTCGGCCGAACAGCGGAGCCTATACTGCTGCCGCTGGCCCCATAGTGGCCGACCGAGCACGAGGCGTAATGCTGCTGAGGCAGTCCAGGAAGAAACGGAGAGAATGTGGCGGGTTCGTCTGTGCACGGGGAAGTCAGCGCTCGTGCAGTCGCACGTCGCACCGGCATTCCGTACACTGCTGTTCGGTTGGCACTTGGGCGTACCCTGCGATGCTATCCGTCCAAAATCCATCGACATCGTGAACTGTTACCTGGCAATTTAGTGAAGCGGAGGGAATTTGCGGTATGGGCGTTTCAAAAGATGGCGGAAGACGACGATTGGTCGAGTAACGTGTTGTGGACCATCGAAGCTCATTTCACTCTCCGAGGGTCTGTCAACGCCCGCAACTGCAGAATTTGGGCTACCGAAAATCCTAGAACTGTCTTGGAAACTCCATTGCACGACAAAAAAGTCACGGTAAAGGTTGGATTTTCCACATCTACCGTTATCGGGCCTTCTTTCTTCGAGGAAATGCGTGATTCTGGGTTTGTAACTGCTGCCGTGACGGGTTAGAGGTACGTCGATATGTTACGGAATCGCATCCTATCCGGCCTGGCTAACAAACGCCTGCTGGTACGTACGATGATGGCGCTTCACCTCGTATTGCTAGACGCGTGAAAGATCTCTTGCGCGCGTCGTTTGGTGACGATCGTGTGCTCAGCCGCCTCTTTCGTCATGCTTTGCCTCCCAGGTCCCCAGACCTCAGTCCGAGCGATTATTGGCTTTGGGGTTACCTGAAGTCGCAAGTGTATCGTGATCGACCGACATCTCTAGGGATGCTGAAAGACAACATCCGACGCCAATGCCTCACCATAGCTCCGGACACGATTTACAGTGCTGTTCACAACATTATTCCTCGACTACAGCTATTGTTGAGGAATGATGGTGGATATATTGAGCATTTCCTGTAAAGATCATCTTTGCTTTGTCTTACTTTGTTATGCTAATTATCGCTATTCTGATCAGATGAAGCGCCATCTGTCGGACTTTTTTGAACGTTTGTATTTTTTTGGTTCTAATAAAACCCCGTGTCATTCCAAGCATGTGTGTCAATTTGTACCTCTCTACCTACATTATTCCGTGATTTGTTCAGTTTTCAAATTTATACCGAGTCTTTGATCACCCGGTATATTCGAGTGCTCGTAGTATAGCGCGAATGTGCTTCCCACTGTCTGTGAACGCACGGGAGATCTCGCTTATTCGCTCCGCTGACGGGCCGCCCAGCTGTGGATGCGCTGCCCTCTATCATTCCCGCGGTCCCCTGTCTCACATTGCGCGCCTCCACATCGCTGAGAGACCAACTGTCAGCTCCTGAACAGTTCTCGCAGTTGACGCTCGCCGGCACATCTCGTTACTAAGAGTCACAACTGGCAATCGTAGTGCTTCCTAATTTCCTTTTTCGGTCAGATCGGAGATTCAGTACACTCGCTCGGTGCTGGAAACTCTACCGAGTAGCACAGATCATTTTTACTCTCCTAATTATTTCCTTCCCTGTCCATCCAGTCGTTGAACATTATCTTCAATTCCCACAAATGAAAAAAACTCGTTCTTTGGTTTTATGAGTGTTACCTGTTTACTGTGGTGTTACTGTATTCGAATCTGAAGCAGACTTTGATACGTAATTGATTTAGTTAACAGTTCCAAGAATTCAAATCTTTAATGGTCCCACGATAAATGAATCTCCCGAGTGTGGTACGTTGCATTAAGCTGTGAAGAACCGAGGATAACAGAAGAACTTGCGACCCGCTGGTCGCGATGGTGGTTGGCTGACAGTGAAATCCATGACGTCATATACAGCAGCGAATCAGAAGCGCAACATCGCCACCAGTGGGTCGCAATACGCTAGTCGAGACGCAAGTAAATAACAGCCGCCATCTTAATTTCAAGGTTTCTGAAGTTGTTGACATATTCGGTGTTTTTCTCGTACTGAAGCCTGCGTATTTGCGTATTGCGAAACTAATGATCCACCGTATTAAAGATCTCTCCAAAAAGTGCCGTTTTTAATTCGTTCTTTCATTTGTGTATGAGGAAGCTAGTATTATTGAGTGATTACTGAAAGATAAATTGTACTTGCACATTCTACAAACGATAAAATTAATGCAATGCTGCCGTTAGTCATATTCTCGTACTGGCTCCTTCAGTGATCTTACATAAAACGCTTGCCAAGTGGTTTTCCGAAAGGAAGTAACAAGGTATAATTCGGTATAATTCCAGACTGACTGTATCCCTTAATAAAAGAAATCGAATATATTATAGTGTCTTATAGTGTATTTGCACGAAACATAACTCCAATATCTGTAATTGAGTAACTTTAATGTTAAAGATCTCACACAACTTTACATTTTCATTACGAACACTCGGCTGTACTGATGGTTATACCACAGGACGCCATTCGCGCCTCATACGAGTCGATGGCATCACGCGTGGAACAAGCTGTGAGGGCCCATCGTGGACCCTGCGCCTATTGGGCAACAGGACAGATGCTGAACCGATGTGACTCAAATACTAATCATTCCTGTACAACATACTCAAACCTGTGAATATGAACATCAAACATTCCTGTACAACATACTCAAACTTGTGAATATGAACATCCTGTCTCTAGTCGTTCGAGGTGTTCTGTTTTTCTTTTTCTGAACGTAAGTGTATGCGGTACGGTTTGGATCCCTTCTGTTATGTCAGACGTCCGTATGTTTCTCTTTGGCAGCGTCTACTCTTTACCAGACACCGTGTGTGGAAAAACGGGGACCAGATATCACCAGCTTTACCACGTATCTTAACCAGCAGTCGATCACTCGTGAAGATTTCCGCCGTAAGCCTGGCAGTGGGCAGTAACGAATGCCGGACATTTGCGACGCCGGACGTTTGCCACACTTGCCGTTTGGCCAAGTAGCTTGAGTAGCGATCCTTCACGTAAGGGACGCCCTTCCTCGTACTACTTCTGTACGCCTTCAAACCGCCGCCTCCACATCTTACTCGATACAACCAGCACGTAAGGGAGCTGCTTCTTCGACATCTTGGCCAAATACAGAGCTTCTTTTACGAAATCGGAATATTTGTATCTTTTGGGAAACGAAAGCAATACCGACGATTATGTCAGTATGTAATTACCTCTGCCAAGAAAAAGTATAGATCCGTCTGTCTGCACGATAGCTTCCTTTCACGCTTACTGATTGCGATAGAAACAGTCCATCGCCACGGGAGCAACAATAAATGAACGACGTAAAGAGAATGCGAATGTACGCTAATCATTTCTTTTTGATCACTACATTTGTGTCTACTTTAATTACTACAACTGCATGCCCAAAAGACAAAAAGAAAAGAAGAAATGGGTATGTGAATGTTTTAAAAGAAGAACGACATGCTCCATATTAATTTACTCTCTAAAATGCGATATCCTTTGCGGCAAAACATTAGTTAATTAAGTGTAGCGGGACAATGTTCAAAACGTGACTGAAAATACGTTCACTAAATAGAGATAAGAACATCTGTGATTGACACGTCATCTAAAGTCGACGTACAATTTTAAAATGTTAGAAATAAGGAAATGAAGTAGTACAGAATGCTATGCTTGTAACGTACGTTGTTGTTCTACATTGTTTAGCTCTGGTATTTACAGGGTCACAGAGAAAGCATCCTAGGTTTTGGAGAGAAAAGCCGTAATTGTAATGGTCTGCACCACAACAGAAACAAGAAGCACAACTTAATGAAAAATAATGTAATGTGTGTTTTAGCTCACAAGCCACATTGAAGCAGATAGTTCCTGTGACTTAGTATGGGGAGAGGTTATATTCGATAACCGGAATAAATTAATAACTGGCTCCTTTTACCGACCCACGGTCTCAGATGAAACAATTGCTGAACAGTTGAAAGAAAACTTGAATCTCATCACAAATAGGTACCCTAGTCGTACAATTATAGTTGGTTGTTCAAATGTGTGAAATCTTATGGGACTTAACTTCTAAGGTCATCAGCCCCTCAGCTTACACACTACTGAACCTAAATTATCCTAAGGACAAACACACACACCCGTGCCCGAGGGAGGACTCGAACCTCCGCCAGGATCAGCCGCACAGTCCATGACTGCAGCGCCCCAGACCGCTCGGCTAATCCCGCGCGCCATTATAGTTGACAGTGACTTCAATCTACCTTGCGTATGTTGACAAAAATACATTTTCAGACCCTATTGTAGATAGAAAACATTTTCCGTAACTCTTCTAAATGCTTTTTTAAAATTATTTATAACGATTAGTTCACGAGGCCATTCAAATTGTAAATGGTTACGAATACACACTTGACCTCTTAGCCACAAATAATCCTGAGCATCACGACGGATACAGGGATTAGTGAACACACAGCCGTAGCGAGGCTCAATTCCGTAACAAAGAAACTCACCGAAACTAAAGGCGAAATATTATCTATTTATAAAAGCAACTAAAAATTCGGTTATCGTCTTTCTAAGAGAGAGTCTCCAATCCTTCCAAACTATGTAAGCAAAGACAATATGTTGCTTAAGTTCAAAGAAATACTATCAACAGCACTCCAGAGATTCATACCAAATAAATTAATAAGAGACGGAACTGATCCCCCATAGTACACAAAACACGACAGAAAGCTGCTGCAGGAGCACCGTAAAAGGCACGTATAGTTTAGACGAACGGAAAATCTCCAAGATTGACGTAGTTCTTCTGAGGCTCGAAATTTGATGCGGATTTCAATGCGAGATGTATTTAATAGTTTCCACAACTAAACTCTCTCTAGACATGTGGCGGAAAATCCAAAGAGATTCTGGTCCTATGTTAAGTAAACCAGCGGAAAGGCTCAGCACGCGATGGGAAGGAGGAGGAGGAGGAGGAGGGGGGGGGGGACACAAGCGACCTGACCCTCCGGAGCAGGTAAAATCGTGGCAAATGTCCGCACACCGGCAGTAACGACCCCCTGAAAAACTGCAGCTTTTAAAGTTTGCCGCACGCCGCCTCACCCACTGTGCAGTGCAGTGGAGTGAGTGAGGCGAGGGCGGAGGTTCCACGATCCTCAGAGGAGGAGTACGGGCTCACACCCGCTCACGAAATGCGAAGGAAGTGTGCAGCGCCCTTTCGAAGCAACCCTCGCGGCGTTTGCCTGCAGCTACTCAGAGAAATCGCCGGAAACTCGAAATCTCGACGGCCAGACACGCATCTGGGGAGTCCAGGCCGCTAACCGCTGCTCCACCTCCCCCCCCCCCCCCCCACTCTCTGTCAGTCAGCATGATGTTTGCGGCGTATCGTTTTGACACGGGTGACGTGCTCGCAACGCTGTGCCCTGGCACTCTTTGCTTTGAACATTTTCGCGTTACTGTTCACAAATGCGATGTAAGAGAATGGAACGAATTTCTGTGTCGCTACGGAAGTAGTAAAACGCTAACTCATTTTTAACATCAAAGCTGAGGCTATTAAACTGAAGTACATTTGCGCCATTCTTCAACGTGATTGACACGATTAAATTGCACAACGAGAATAATTAACTACATTTCGTACTAACTCCTCAGTTCTTTAGGTTTATACATTTCCATTTGGAGGCGTATATACAGGGTGTACATAAAGTCCGGGAACACTTTGAATTATTTATTGCACAAGAACTAAACATTGTACAAATGTCATACATATTCCATTTTGAAGAGAAACTCTGAAATGCTTTTTTTTTTTTTTTTTTTTTTTTTTTTTTTTTTTTTTTTTTTTGCCGCACCGTAGTTTGCCAATTTTCCGATAGTCAGCGCTAGTCGCGAACATGGCGGCTGTGCTACAGAAGGGGACAGGTGTTTCATGAAATGCCCTCCCGGATCACCAGATCTCACTCCGTGCGACTTTTTTCTGTGGGCACACATTAAACATCTGGTGTATGTACCGACTCCACCACGTGATGTAGCAGAGCTCCGGGAGAGAATACGGGAAGCGACTGCCACAGTCGACGATGCCATGCTGGGACGGGTACGGCAAGAATTCGATTACCGTATTGACGTCTGCCAGGTCACTCGTGGTTCGCATATCGAATGTTTGGAAAAAAATAAAAAAATAACTTTCAAAGTTTTTTTTTCAAAATGCAAAGTGTATGACATTTGTACAATTTTTAGTTCTTGTGCAATAAATAATTCAAAGTTTTCCCGAACTTTATGTACACTCTGTATATAAGGCAAACCGGTAGGTCTTTTAGAATAAGATTTCAGGAACAACTTAAATAATCCACGCCCTGCATTAACAGCGCACTTACGCGAAGATAGGCACATCACAAGCCCTTTAGAACATTTAAAAATACTTCACAAAAAAGAAAAAAGCCATATTTTGAATATATTAGAGGAAGTGGAAATATTTAGACACAAAAAAGAAAACGCACAGTTAACGTTGAATTACCAGTTGGAAGTAAAGATCCACAGCATCCTGGCTAACTTGGATTGTTTGTATGATTAGGGGCTAGCAGGTAATAAAATTCGGTACTATCGTCGCTTGCCAAGGTAGCGTGCCCTGCTGTTATACCGGTAAAACCCGATTCTTTCCACGTTATAATTTTCGTGTTCCGCGACTTATCATGTTTGCAGTGACATTTCTTTATCGCCAATCCGGCCTTTTTTTTAGAAAATTTATCGTCCACTCACTATAAAATATATTTTCTCTTTTCAGATGCAGGCAAATTGTTATGAAAGGGACACATCTCTTTCTACCTTTCGCTCGCCATAACACTGACGACATTCTCTGAATAGTAACTTTTGATTAGGAGCGATGGATATGCCTATGATCTTTTAACATTGTGAGTATATTTTGACATTCCTGTACTAATTTTAATATATGTAAAAAGTGCTGACGCTGTACTTCGCTTTTTACCACGTAGGCACACCTTATGATTCGGCTTAAAGCCGCGAAACCAGTCCTGTTTTAATGAACAACAATTTTACGAGCTGTGTGCGAAGTTCTCCCTAACATCGTGCCATTCAACAGCTGCCGTTGCGAATGCCGGACATTTGCGACGCCGGACATTCGCCACACTCGCCCCTTCGCCAGGCAGCTTGAGTAGCGATCGCTCAGCTAAGGGACGCCCTTCCTCGTACCACCTCTGTCCGCTTTCAAACCGCCGCCTTCACATCTTACTCGATACAAACAGTACGTAAGGGACCTTCTTCTTCGACAGCTTGGCCAAATACAGAACTTCTTTTCCGAAATCTAAATATTTGTATCTTTTGGGAAACGAAAGCAATTCCGACGATTATGTCAGTATGTAATTAGTTCTGCCAAGTATAAATATAGACCCCTCTTTTCACGCTTACCGATCGCGATAGAAACAGTCCATCGGCACGGGAGCAACAAGAAAGGAAAGGTGTAAAGAGAATGCGAATGTACGCTAATCATTTCTTTTTGAGCACTGCATTTGTGCCTACTTTAATTACTACAACTGCATGCCCAAAAGACAAAAAGAAAAGAAGAAATGGGTATGTGAATGTTTGAAAAGAAGAACGACAAACTCCATATTAATTTACTCTCTAAAATCCGATTCCCTTGCGGCGAAACATTAGTTAATAAAGTGTAGCGGGACAATGTTCAAAACGTGACTGAAAATACACTCCTGGAAATTGAAATAAGAACACCGTGAATTCATTGTCCCAGGAAGGGGAAACTTTATTGACACATTCCTGGGGTCAGATACATCACATGATCACACTGACAAAACCACAGGCACATAGACACAGGCAACAGAGCATGCACAATGTCGGCACTAGTACAGTGTATATCCACCTTTCGCAGCAATGCAGGCTGCTATTCTCCCATGGAGACGATCGTAGAGATGCTGGATGTAGTCCTGTGGAACGGCTTGCCATGCCATTTCCACCTGGCGCCTCAGTTGGACCAGCGTTCGTGCTGGACGTGCAGACCGCGTGAGACGACGCTTCATCCAGTCCCAAACATGCTCAATGGGGGACAGATCCGGAGATCTTGCTGGCCAGGGTAGTTGACTTGCACCTTCTAGAGCACGTTGGGTGGCACGGGAAACATGCGGACGTGCATTGTCCTGTTGGAACAGCAAGTTCCCTTGCCGGTCTAGGAATGGTAGAACGATAGGTTCGATGACGGTTTGGATGTACCGTGCACTATTCAGTGTCCCCTCGACGATCACCAGTGGTGTACGGCCAGTGTAGGAGATCGCTCCCCACACCATGATGCCGGGTGTTGGCCCTGTGTGCCTCGGTCGTATGCAGTCCTGATTGTGGCGCTCACCTGCACGGCGCCAAACACGCATACGACCATCATTGGCACCAAGGCAGAAGCGACTCTCATCGCTGAAGACGACACGTCTCCATTCGTCCCTCCATTCACGCCTGTCGCGACACCACTGGAGGCGGGCTGCACGATGTTGGGGCGTGAGCGGAAGACGGCCTAACGGTGTGCGGGACCGTAGCCCAGCTTCATGGAGACGGTTGCGAATGGTCCTCGCCGATACCCCAGGAGCAACAGTGTCCCTAATTTGCTGGGAAGCGGCGGTGCGGTCCCCTACGGCACTGCGTAGGATCCTACGGTCTTGGCGTGCATCCGTGCGTCGCTGCGGTCCGGTCCCAGGTCGACGGGCACGTGCACCTTCCGCCGACCACTGGCGACAACATCGATGTACTGTGGAGACCTCACGCCCCACGTGTTGAGCAATTCGGCGGTACGTCCACCCGGCCTCCCGCATGCCCACTATACGCCCTCGCTCAAAGTCCGTCAACTGCACATACGGTTCACGTCCACGCTGTCGCGGCATGCTACCAGTGTTAAAGACTGCGATGGAGCTCCGTATGCCACGGCAAACTGGCTGACACTGACGGCGGCGGTGCACAAATGCTGCGCAGCTAGCGCCATTCGACGGCCAACACCGCGGTTCCTGGTGTGTCCGCTGTGCCGTGCGTGTGATCATTGCTTGTACAGCCCTCTCGCAGTGTCCGGAGCAAGTATGGTGGGTCTGACACACCGGTGTCAATGTGTTCTTTTTTCTATTTCCAGGAGTGTACGTTCACTAAATAGAGATGAGAACATCTGTGATTGACATGTCATCTAAAGTCGACATTCAATTTTAAAATGTTAGGAATAAGGAAATGAGGTAATACAGAATGCTATGCCTGTAACGGACATTGTTGTTCTACATTGTTTACCTCTGGTATTTACAGGGTCATAGAGAAAGCATCCTAGGTTTTGAAGGGAAAAGCCGTAATTGTGATGATCATCACTACAACAGAAACAAGAAGCACAACTTAAGCAAAAATAATGTAATGTGTGTTCCAGCTGACAAGCGACATTGAAGCAGACAGTTCCTGTGACTTGGTATGGGCAGCGGTTATATTCGACAACCGGAATAAATTAATAAATGCCTGCTTTTGCCGACCCCCTGTCTCAGATGAAACAGTTGCTTAACAGTTCAAACAAAACTTGAATCCCATCACAAATAGGTACCCTACTCATACAGTTATAGTTGGTAGTGACTTCAACCTACGTTCCATATCTTGACAAAAATACATTTTCAGACCCTATTCTAGATAGAAAACAACTTCCGTAATTGTTCTAAATGTTTTTTTTTAATTATTTTTAACAATTACTTCACGAGTCCATTCAAATTGTAAATGGTTACGAAAACACACTCGACCTCTCAGCCACAAATAATCCTGAGCATCACGACGGATACAGGGATCAGTGAACACACAGTCGTAGCGAGGCTCAGTTCCTTGAACAAAGAAATTCACCAAAAGTAAACGCGAAATATATCTTTTTATAAAAGCAACTAAGAATTCGATTGACGTCTTTGTAATAGACAGTCTCCAGTCCTTCCAAACTATGTAAGTGAAGACCATATGTGGCTTAAGTTCAAAGAAATAGTATCAAAAGCACTCGAGAGATTCATACCAAATAAATTAATAAGAGACGGAACTGATCCCCCGTGGTAGACAAAACACGACAGAAAGCTGCTGCAGGAGCACCGAAAAAGGCACGTATAATTTAGACGAACGCAAAATCTCCAAGATTGGCGAAGTTTTACCGAGGCTCGATATTTGGTGCGGATTTCAATGAGAGATGCATTTAATGGTTTCCACAACGAATCTCTCTCTAGAAATGTGGCGGAAAATCCAAAGAGATTTCGGTTCTACATTAAGTAAACCAAAGAGATGCATTTAATGGTTTCCACAACGAATCTCTCTCTAGAAATGTGGCGGAAAATCCAAAGAGATTCCGGTTCTACATTAAGTAAACCAAAGGACAGGCTCAGCAAGCGATGAGGAGGAGGAGGAGGAGGAGGGGGAGACAAGGGACCCAAGCCGGCCGGTGTGGCCGTGCGGTTCTAGGCGCTTCAGTCTGGAATCGCGTGACCGCTACGGTCGCAGGTTCGAATCCTGCCTCGGGCATGGATGTGTGTGCTGTCCTTAGGTTAGTTAGGTTTAAGTAGTTCTAAGTTCTAGGGGACTGATGACCACAGATGTTAAGTCCCATAGTGCTCAGAGCCATTTGAACCATTTTTGAACAAGGGACCCAACCGTTCGGAGCAGGTAAAATCGTGGCAAATGTCCGGCGTGGCAGATGTCCGGACACCGCCGTTGCCCGGAATATAAAATTACCTGAGTGTCTTGTATCGTTATTGGAGTTTTGAGTTTTTTTGGAAATTTGTGGTAAGGTCTTATGGGACTAAACTGCTGAGATCATCGGTCCCTAAGCGCACACACTGCTTAATCTAACTTAAAAGTGGTAGAAGCAACGAGAGTAGCTCTCACACGTGCACACCCACGGTATCTCATACGGTAAATCATTTACCGGAATAATTTGTGCCGTATCTTAATCCTACTATTTAAATCTTGTAACGGAAAATAAACGTTTTGTAGATATTTTGACAAAATTTGGCAGGAGAATAGCACATTCCGCCACAATTTGCGGAAAAATGTGAAACGAAAGTGCGATCACGTGACGCATCAAACAAAATACTTGGAAACAGTACTTCAGGGCTCCACAGTGGTTGTTTATATTTCTCAAAATTTTTTACCAAATCTGCAAATGCTATAAACATGTCTCTGACGTTCTTCAAGCGATCTCAAGTCGTAGGGTGAGTATTGCCACGCATGTTGCTGTATTTCTGTAATTCCAAACATCTTTCACAACATCGACTTCTGCCAGTTTTCCCATTCCTCGGTAAATAATTCGTACTAGTATTTTTAAACTGTGACTTATTAAAGTGGCTGTTTGGAGCTGGAACTCTTGTTGCTCCCCCACGATCCACGGTTCGCGTGCCTCTACGGCCTCGGTGGAGGGCCAGCCAAGTGTGTGCTCCCTGAGGAACCGCAGGGGCAGCAGTCCGGGTGACCGACTGATCCGGCTTTGTGGACGTAAGCTAACACTGCCTTGACGTACTGAAAGCGAAGTGGTACTACAGCCTTAATTTTTCCCAAGCAGCATGCAGCTCTGCTGTATAGTTAGATGAAGACGGCATCTGCTCAGGTAGAATATTCCACAGGTGCACTGACCCTGCGGAGTATGTAGTCTCCAGGGGAAACAAATCTGCCATTCGACAGATCGTCGTGTGGAACGATAGATCCCTTAATTGTGCAGGTATGTTAGAGGAGGAGGAGAGTAGTGTTTAACGTCCCGTCGGCAACGACGTCATTAGAGACGGAGCGCAAGCTCGGGTGAGGCAAGGATGGGGAAGGAAATCGGCCGTGCCCTTTCAAAGAAACCACCCCGGCATTTGCCTGAAGCGATTTAGGGAAATGACGCAGGTATGTTAGAAAATTAAAAAAAAAAGGGGGGGGGCAAATGGATAGGCTGAAGTTCGATACGATGGTGATTAGTGAAGTATTATTTGATTTAGACATTTTTTATAAAACTGAATAGAGAATAGTATTGTTGAGTTTATATGCGACTTTCTTTTTTTATTTAGGGGAGTCATTCGTGGGTAGTGAGGTTTCAGTTCTATAATACAGTACTGACAGACAAATAGACCAACTTTCAGAATCATAGTGACAGTGTGGTAACAACTTACAAAAATACTTCCCGCTCAACTGCATTTCACAGGTGCCTGTTAGGATTCATTTCTGGGTTTTTTGCAATGGTGAAACTGTGGCGAAGGTGTTCTGTGGGACATCCGGAACACCTTTCTCCTCCAGGACCACAGTGTCGTGTGCACGGGGGAGTGGGTAGGAGAATCCGTGTGCGGGGTACTGTCTTCTTTTATTCTTCGATCCTAACATATGTCTCTGTGTTTCCTTTTCTTACTTCTCCCTCAGGAGTACCAAATCAATCCCCGTCTGTCGTACGCAAAGTTCCTATCGCAGGATCCCTTCCTTCTCTTTACACTCCATCTACTTGAAGTTACGACAGCACGATTGCACTGGAGAGTCTTTCACTCGCGACAACGACAGCAGAATGTCAGAATTTTGTGGAGCGTCAATCACGTGACTCGTTAGTCGTGCCACATGTTGTAGGGGAGGAGGGTTCGCGGAGGACAAAGAGGGCTACGGAAACTGATGGTGTGCTAACACGGGTAACAGAGCGAGAGATAATACAGGATGATTCAAAAAGAATACCACAACTTTAGGAATTTAAAACTCTGCAACGACAAAAGGCAGAGCTAAGCACTATCTGTCGGCGAATTAAGGGAGCTATAAAGTTTCATTTAGTTGTACATTTGTTCGCTTGAGGCGCTGTTGACTAGGCGTCAGCGTCAGTTGATGCTAAGATGGCGACCGCTCAACAGAAAGCTTTTTGTGTTATTGAGTACGGCAGAAGTGAATCGACGACAGTTGTTCAGCTATATGCGGCACTGAGAATCCGCGGGAAACAACTCAGTATGAACGTGACTCGCCTAAGGTGAACGTTTTCTGTGCCATTTCAGCCAATAAAGTTTTTGTCCCTTTTTCTTCGAAGGTGCTACTGTAACTGGACTACAGTATCTGGAGATGTTAGAGAATTGGCTGTTCCCTCAGCTCGAACAAGAAGCACAACAATTCATATTTCAGCAGGATGGAGCGCCACCACATTGGCACTTATCTGTCCGTAACTACCTGAACGTCAATAACCCGAGGCGATGGATCGGCCGCCAGGCAGCCCGTGACAGAGCACTTCATCACTGGCCTCCAAGAAGCCCTGATCTTACCCCCTGCGATTTTTTCTTATGGGGGTATGTTAAGGATATGGTGTTTCGGCCACCTCTCCCAGCCACCATTGACGATTTGAAACGAGAAATAACAACAGCTATCCAAACTGTTACGCCTGATATGCTACAGAGAGTGTGGAACGAGTTGGAGTATCGGGTTGATATTGCTCGAGTGTCTGGAGGGGGCCATATTGAACATCTCTGAACTTGTTTTTGAGTGAAAAAAAACCTTTTTAAATACTCTTTGTAATGATGTATAACAGACGGTTATATTATGTTTCTTTCATTAAATACACATTTTTAAAGTTGTGGTATTCTTTTTGAATCACCCTGTATACTAAAGAGTCAACTAGCTAACTAGATGGTGTGTTTACTTATGTTCAACAAGAAGTACGTTATGCAGGACAGCAGTTACCGAGCGAGGTGGCGCAGTGGTCAGCACACTGGACTCCCATTCGGGAGGACGACGGTTCGATCCCGCGTCGGGCCATCCCGATATAGGTTTTCTGTGATTACCATAAACGCACCAGGCAAATGCCTTTCAAAGGGCACAGCCGACTTCCTTCCCCGTCCTTCCCTAATCTGATACGGCTGTTCACCTCGCAGTCAGTTGGCCGCTGTGAACGAGCGGTTCTAGGCGCTTCAGTCTGGAACCGCGCGACCGCCACAGTTGCAGGTTTGAATCCTGCCTCGGGCACGGATGCGTGTGATGTCCTTAGGTTAGTTACGTTTAAGTAGTTCTAAGTTCTAGGAGACTGATGACCTCCAATATTAAGTCCCATAGTGCTCAGAGCCATTTGAACCCTGCCTTCTGGTCTCCTCTCCCAAACAACCCAACCCGACAGGAGTCAGACGTAACGTATGTTCTCGATGAAGGATTTTATACAGAACAGGAGATGAGATGCTAACACTTTCGTACGTTAAAATGAAGTACATTGAATGCACTCAGATCTAGTAGATCTGAGAGAGTGAAAGACAAGAAAATATGTATCAATAAGCAGAAGGAGAATGCACTGGGATGAGAACTATGTCTACGTGGTGGTGTTATACGCGTTATAAACTGGGGTAAAAAGTAAAAAAGAAGGTAGAGAGTAATCAGGTAAAGTCAGTGTAAAATGATTGTAGAGAAACTACTTATTTAAAGTGAATAAAGATAGTAGAAAAGGTCTAGTAACTGTGTTTACTGGGGAAGTTAAGACGTGGCATAGCCAAAATCACAAAATAGGAGTGGAAGAAGAAAAGGATAAATCAAACAATGGAAAATCCAGGATGGAAAAAATGACAGTATTATAAAAAGGATAGACTGCTGTAGGGTGAGCAGCAATCTATTCTTTTCATAATATTGTCAGAAGAAAAGAAGAAGCAGGTGTGTAGGAGGAACGGCCTGTGCCTCGGTCAGGTGAGTCCCCGGGAGAAACGAGCTGTGCTGATGTCTGGGGGTGGGAGGGGCGCCAGGCTGGGCGGACCCACGGAGGGGGCGGCCCCTGCCTCTGCCACTGGGGGGAATGACGTGCACCGCGGTTTCTGTGTGTGAAGGGACCACATCCGTACTGGTACAGAGGTCTGACACAGTATCTGCCCTCACAACAAGTGTAAGCACAATTAATACAGAAGTATGAAGTTGTATAGTGACTGACAGTCACAATATGGAAGTTTTCTCCAAATAGACTTACCTTATAGCTGAGACAAAGGATAGTTTTGGATAGTTACCTGATACCTGAGACAAAGGATGATTTGGAGCACGGATGTTCCACACAAGTTGACAAGAACATGTACCGAGATTTCACCCTACAGATCATATAGTAGACTTATACCTGACAGCCGACTTCTCAAGTAAGGAAGTGTTGGAAAGTACGTTCAAACTCACACATACACGCACAAACTTATTTCAAATAAAATACAAATGTAATTCTCAAATAATAGATAAAGGAAAAGAAATGTACGTGGTGTACTAAATTAAAATCAATACATCAGCTAATAGCGCACATACAGAAACCACGGGAAAGAGTTTTAACATTTTGTTTAAATTTAAATCTCGTCAAGAAGATCCGTATACATATCGAAATAATATATCTACCTCTGCAGAAAAATTGGTCATTATGTTACAATTTGCTGGTTAGATAAACCGAATGTAAGGTATACAAGACGAATACTCCTAAGGTAACATTCGTAGCAGAATATGCCTGAAACTAAATAAATGGTTTATCCTTTTCTTAAAATGGTTAAAACTGACAGGACGATACTAAAGATAGTGTGAGAACTGTAAATGGATGGGACTATAAAAGACTTGTCCCCTGTTATTGACTGTGGAATATTTTCTCCTTGACAAAGGTCAATAAGCACTAAGTAATTGTGTATTTTATAGTTTTATATTAATGCGAATTCATATGTAATGAGCATAGAGTTGTGCTAACAACTTTCCTTTAAAGGGGGTGTCTGCAGTGTTCCCCACGAACCGTGGGCCTCGCTGTCGGCAGGGAGTCTTGCGTACCCCAGCGGTACAGATAGCCGTGCCGTAGGTTCAACCACAACGGAGGGGTATCTGTTGAGAGGCCAGACAAACGTGTGAGGGACAGCAGCCTTTTCAGTAGTTGCAGGGGCAACGGCCTGCACGATTGCCTGATCTGGCCTCGTAACATCGACCAAAATGGCCTCGCCGTGTCGGTAGTGCGAACAGCTGAAAGGCAGGGGAAACTACAGCCGTAATTTTTCCTGAAGTCGTGCAGCTCTACTGTACGGTTAAATAATGACAGCATCTCCTTCGGTAAAATATTCCGGAGCTAATTGTCTCCCATTTGGGTGTCACAGAACTGCCGTTCTACAGATCAGAGTGTGGAATGTCAGATCCCTTAATCGGGCAGATGGGTTAGAAAATTTAAGAAATGAAATGTTAGATATACTGGCAACTGGTGAAGGTTGGTGGCAGGAGGAACTGGGCTTCTCGTCAGGTGAATATAGGGTTATAAATACGAAGTCAGATAAGGGTACTCCAGGAGTGGGTTTAATAATGAATAAAAAAATAGGAACACGGATAAGCTACTATGAACAGCATAGTGAATGCATTATTGTAACCAAGAAAGACATGAAGCGCACACCCACCACAGAAGAGCAAGTTTATATGCCAACTAGCTCCGTAGATGAGGAGGAGATTGAGGAAATATATGATCGGATAAAAGAAATTATTCACACAGGTATGGGAGACGAAAATTTGATAGTCCTGGGAGACTGGAATTTGATACTAGCAAAAGGAGGAGAAGGAAAAGTAGTGGGTGAATATGGAAGGGGGAAAGGAATGAAGAGGAATCTGTCTGGTAGAATTTTGCACAGAGCATAATTTAATCATAGCTAACACTTGGTTTAAGAATCATGAAAGAAAGTTGTATATGTGGAAGAGACTTGGAGACACTGGAAGGTTTCAGATTGATTATATAATGGTAAGACAGAGATTTCGCGGAACCAGGTTTTAAATCGTAAGACATTTACAGGGACAGATGTGGACTCTGACAACAATTTATTGATAATAAACTGCACATTACAACTGAAAGAAGTAGAGGTTGTAGAGAGTTTCACAGCAAGCATTATGCAACAATTGACAAGAACAGAGGAAAGGAATACAGTAGAAGAAGAATCAGTAGCTACGAGAGATGAAATAGTGAAGGCAGCAGATGGTCAAGTAGGTAAAATGACAAGGGCTAGTAGAAAACCTAGTCTAGCAGAAGAGGTAATTTAATCAATGAACGGAGGAAATATAAAAATGCAATAAATGAAGCAGACAAAAGGGAATACAAGCGTCTAAAAAATGAGATCGACAGGACGTGCAAAATGGCTAAGCAGGGATGGCTACAGGACAAATGTAAGGATGTAGAGGCTTATCTCACTACGGATAAGATAGATACTGCCTACAGGAAAATTAAAGAGACCTTTGTAGAAAAGAGAGCCACTTGTATGAATATCAAGGGCTCAGATGGAAACCCTGTTCTAAGCAAAGAAGGGAAAGCAGAAAGATGGAACGAGTATATAGAGGGTCTATACAGGGGCGATGTATTTGAGGACAATATTCTGGAAATGGAAGAGGATGTAGATGAAGATGAAATGGGAGATACGATACTGCGTGAACAGATTGACAGAGCACTGAAAGACCTGAGTCGAAACAAGGCCCCTGGAGTAGACAACATTCCATTGGAACTACTGACAGCCTTGGGAGAGCCAGTCCTGACGAAACTCTACCATCTGGTGAGCAAGATGTATGAGACAGGTGAAATACCCTCGGACTTCAAGAAGAATATAATTATTCCAATCCCAAAGAAAGCAGGTGTTGACAGATGTGAAAATTACCGAACTATCAGTTTAATAAGCCACAGCTGCAAAATACTAACACGAATTCTTTACAGATGAATGGAAATACTGGTAGAAGCTGACCTCGGGGAAGATCAGTTTGGATTCCGCAGAAATGTTGGAACACGTGAGGCAATACTGACCCTACGACTTGTCTTAGAAGAAACATGAAGGAAAGGCAAACCTGCGTTTCTAGCATTTGTAGACTTAGAGAAAGCTTTTGACAATGTTGACTGGAATACTGTCTTTCAAATTCTGAAGGTGGCAGCGGTAAAATGTAGGGATAAAAAGACTATTTACAATTTGTACAGAAATCAGATGGCAGTTATAAGAGTCGAGGGGCATGAAAGGGAAGCAGTGGTTGGGAAGGGAGTGAGACAGGGTTGTAGCCTCTCCCCGATATTATTCAATCTGTATATTGAGCAAGCAGTAAAGGAAACAAAAGAAAAATTCGGAGAAGGTATTAAAATCCTCGGAGAAGAAATAAAAACTTTGAGGTTCGCCGATGACATTGTAATTCTGTCAGAGACAGCAAACGACTTGGAAGAGCAGTTGAACGGAATGGACAGTGTCTTGAAAGGAGGATATAAGATGAACATCGACGAAAGGAAAACGAGGATAATGGAATGTAGTCGAATGAAGTCGGGTGATGCTGAGGGAAATTAGGAAATGAGACACTTAAAGTAGTAAAGGAGTTTTGGTATTTAGGGAGCAAAATAACTGACGATGGTCGAAGTAGAGAGGATATAAAATGTAGACTGGCAATGGCAAGGAAAGCGTTTCTCAAGAAGATAAATTTGTTAACATCGAGTATAGATTGAAGTGTCAGGAAGTTGTTTCTGAAAGTATTTGTATGGAGTGTAGCCATGTATGGAAGTGAAACATGGACGATAAATACTTTGGACAAGAAGAGAATAGAAGCTTTCGAAATGTGGTGCTACAGAAGAATGCTGAAGATTAGATGGGTAGATCACATTGAATAGAACTGGAGAGAAGTGAAATTTGTGGCACAACTTGACTGGAAGAAGGGATCGATTGGTAGGACACATTCTGAAGGATTAAGGGATCGCCAGTTTAGTACTGGAGGGAAGGTTGGAGGGTGAAGATCATAGAGGGAGACCAAGAGATGAATACAGCAAGCAGATTCAGAAGGCTGTAGGTTGAAGTACTTACGTGGAGATGAAGAGACTTGCACAGGATAGAATAGCATGGAGAGCTGCATCAAACCAGTCTTCGAACTGAAGGAGAAGAAGACGACGACGACAACATCAACGACAACGACGACGACAACAATATCTGTAGTGTTACATGCCATTTAGGCAATCGACAATTCTTACTCCCTATTTATGACGAGGAAAGTTGATTGTGACAAAATATAAAAGTAGTGTTAGGTAGGGAAAAAGTTGTGAAGTACATACTGTGCACAATTTTCTTTCACAGTCGTGCTGAGGTGAAAGAGAGGTGTGCGGTTCGAGGAATCGGCAAGACGCGACGGCGTACGAATGTCCCGACGTGCTGTGTGCGGCGCCTTTTACTTTCGAAATCTCGGTTTGGCGGTGTCTCCACTGTCGAGGAGAAGATATCCTCTCCGAGAACGTAAAAAAGTAATGAACAGAGAGTGCTCTAAAATGCAATGTCACTTCTTCTCAAGCATTTGAGGGAGATGTTGTATTTAATTTATATTGTATCTGCTCCAGTGAGCAGACAGCCAGTGATGGAATGTTGACATCATTTTGTAATTAGAGTAGATATCATTTTTCCTCCCACCAATAACAGCTGCAAAGGACAAGAGTTGAAGTCTTTCCAGGGCAAAGCACGATTCTACGCAGATACAGCTTTGCAGGACCTTCACATAAAGAAGACAATTAACAGTGGCCGAGTTACATTAAAGGTACATTAACACGATACGTCGGGTGACAGATCAAGTGCGAGTGTTCTGCCTCGGCTCGAAACTCGTAAGAACAGGGTGAAAAAAATTTCACCACTCACCCTGCTGTGATCCACCGTGTCACACACACTGTGAGGTGTCTCACAGCACAGTTCGTGGGCAAAGTGACTCCTGAGGTGTCCCACGTGCAATGCGAGAATTTCCGCCACCACCACACCTCGAGGTAGCAGCCGGAAGACAGCGGGCCGTGGCGGAAAGTGTCTTCAGCCGTTCGCGAACTGTGGTCAGCTCCTCCTGCGTCGGCACGCAGCGTGCACACGTCCCACCCGTTCTGGCAAGACCGACCGAAGAAGTAAACCGAAAACGTAGACAGAATCACAGACAGGCAACTTGCTACCCTCCCGAAATGTCACTGAAGTCTGCCGATGCCTCGATTGGCTACGTAGCTGCCCACTCAGAAGAAATGAAAAATGCACTACAGGTTGCACGAATTTGCACTTACAGATAAAAACGTGAGCTCTAAGCTCTTAAACAGAAAAACACGCTCGAAATTTAAGAAACATACTACAAGGAAAACACGGGAAAAGATAAGTACGTAACTTGCCACTCTGAAGATATGTATCAGGTGACAGCTGGGGCCTGACTAATTGGAATACTAAACGAACAGATATTTGTTCTAGGAACGAGAGTACACGTTAGTGAAGAAATGCCTAACCGATGGCCCTAAGGAGTCTACGTGTCCTGCAGCTGAAGAGGTGACAGCTGCACACTTTTGATACTGTTTTACTTGTCTGAGTCTTCTAGTGTTGCCGATTTACAGTACTGTCGGAACTGTGTCTCTCGGTCGTCGGGCACGTACGTACGCTCTGCGCGAGGTGGTCTCGCCACAAAACTCGGAATGCGAAAGGTCGTACAACTTGGACGGTACCCGAACTGTAGTCACAAGTGTCGAAAGGACGTGACGAAAAGAAGTCGGTAATTGAGACGAGGCTGTTATCTGTACTCCAATGTTAATGACTGTACCAGTTGTGATAAACCTTTTGCATTTCTTTTACGTTTTCGTCTCCTTTAAAAGCAAAGAGAAAAGATGAAGCGGTAGCCCATCGTAGAGCCTATGCCTACCATCAGGTATGTTTGATTTTCAGTTGTTAAAAAACGGAGGAGATTTTTTTTGTACCAGTATGAGGAAGGGAGGATTCGCGTTCAGCTAGTGAACGAGTGAGAATCACGCCATTTTTAGCGAGTAATTGCAGACCGCCATTTTGGGGTCGCTACGAATAAGTGAGGAGTACGTTTTTCATATGTGCGCCGTTTAGAAAATACAGTATTGTTTTATTAACAGAAAGGTCGTGTGAGTTGTTATTTCAAATAGTACGATAATTACAAGAACTGAAGCCCACCCGTGTACTTTGGAAAATTACGAAGATCCGATAAGCTTAATAGGAACTCGGTCAAGACTTCAAAGGCGAACACGGCGACCAAACGTGGCATTATAAAGAAGGGTAAGCACAAATCTGCAGCGGAGAAAGAAACTACTTCGCCCTGCAAAATAATATGAACTAATACGAACTTATTTCCAGGTATAGCTCAGCTTATTGTGCTTGTCATTCGTGCCAAAAAATTAATCTCATTAATTCAATACATTTTAAAAAGCCACACATTTCAACATTTTTTTATCATCTATTCCATTATTTTATTATATTATACAGTGAGTGGTACAGTAGTAGTACAGGAAAGTGAAGGCGAACTCGGGAGGGAAACTAATGTTCCAGGAGAAATAATAGACAACACTTTGCGAATGGCGTTGTAAGTCTGACAGTGTGATGCTCCCACACTTACTGAGTGAGTCTGCGGTGGAAGATACTACTGCTCTACGGATTCTCCCTGTGCTCTTCATCAATCGTACCTGGTAACAAACCTACTCTGTCTACTTGTGAAAATCTGAGGAGACAATCTTACGTGAAATGAGGATAATAGTATCACACGTATTGCAATGTTACTTAGTAGGTAGCTCTCCGTCTTCAGGCCACGAGTGGCCCAGCGGGACCGTCCGACCGCCGTGTCATCCTCAGTGGTGGATGTGTATAGGAGGGGCGTGGGGTCAGCACACCGCTCTCCCGGTCCTTATGATGGTTTTCTTGACCGAAGCCGCTACTGTTCGGTCGAGCAGCTCCTCAATTGGCATCACGAGGCTGAGTGCACCCCGAAAAATGGCAACAGCGCATGGCGGATGTTACTTACTATGTGATAAAAATGTGTAAGAAGAAGCACTTATTTGTCAGAAAAACACAACTGTGATTTTATAAAACAAATGCCGCATAATCACTGAAAAGTCAGAGAATCATTACTGGAAAAGAAAAAGTTAAGGTTTACAAACCTTTTCTGTTACCCTTTTTCCGAGATAATCTCTTCTTTTGTCGTAACGAATGTGTGAGCTGTACGAACCTCTCGACTTACGTGAGAAAATGAAACAATATTTTATGTAAACTGATTGATCACTGCACATCAAATCAAGTAGTTCTAATCCGCAGACTTAAAAACATTAATGCCCGCTTTGCCTCCATTATGTCTAGCATCGGAATAACTAGTTAAAGGAGTCGTGACACAATAAAGCTTACAGGGATCACAAGAAACTAAAAAACTTAATTTTCCAATATTTACGACACTGGACTGTGTGAGTATGCCAACTACGAGATCGTCAACAACCTTCTTTGCTTTGTAAAGGTTAACGACCTCATCAGACATAAAATAAGTATTTCTGCAATTCAGGATAAAATTTTATGTTTATAAAGATTCCCAAATAGTTCATCTTGTGCCAAATTGAACAGGATCATCACATTCTTCCTTCTAGTAGCTCAATGGTAGTCAATTGTCAACAGAGTTTCTTACAGGTCCTCTCTGTTAATGCAGAGTTTGACGCGATCCACGTGCCCGGAGGTTCCCTCCCGCGTTGGAATCTGTGTAGCACAGTGAATGAACGGCTACTGTGCTCGGTGAGCTCACAGTAACAGTCCCCGTCAAATATTAACCTAATTTGTATTCAGAATGGAACGTCTCAGTGGCACCTAGTCATCTGCAACATTGGGTATCCTGCTGATTATATTAAAAATTAAAGATAGGACAGTTATTCTTACATTTAGAAATTATAAAGCACGGTACATAAGTAGTTCCTTTCCCCATTTTTACGTGTTAGAAGGTTTGAAACAAATGAATCAATAAATAAAGTAATTTGTGCAAAACTAAAATTTGCATGTGGCTGAGAAAGTCTGAAATTCATCACTTGCCAATTTTATTCTGCTTTACACTTTAATGCTGCATCCATCCCTTGTCTATCTACTTGGCTTTTTTAAATTTTATTTTTACGTGTCTGTGTGTGTAAAATATTTTTATTTAACGTAATGACATGTACAATACTATTTATTCACATACAGTGCCCTGTAAATTCAGTCACAAAGGACAACCTTCGGTGATATCAGATGGGCCAAGTTGTACATTAAAAGGCCAATACAAAGCTACTTCTGTAACATACACTAACAATAAATTATGACTAGTACAAATCCAGTTCCTCCTCTTCTTCCTGAAGCATTTCTGCTTATGCAGGTCATTAACAGAGCCTCTTTCATTCTTTTTTCTCCCAGTCTTTCATTCACCATTTCCTCCATTGTAATTCCCTTCAGTTCAAATCTTTCTCCAGATGGTCTCCCCATCTTGTTCTTGGTCTTTCGTCTTCTTATACCTCTTTTTTGTGCCATTATTTAATGTGGCCAAACCATTTCAGTCTATTTCTCTCCATAGTTTCTTTTACAGGATTGATACAAAATGCACTCCATATCATTTCGTTCCTTATCCCGTTCCTTCTCGTCTTACCCGGGATCCCCCGTGGATAGTGCACCTCTGTCACTCGTATTCTGCTCAGATCTTTGTCGGAGTCTGAGATTCTGATTTGTAGATTGAAAGTGGTAGATAATACAACTTGTGTGTCACAATGTTTGCTTTCGCAGGTATTTTCCAATCTCATGTCCGATATACAATAATAAAACTCTGACCAATTTTCTATCCTCTCCAAAATTTCACCCTTGATGTTTCCTTTCTTGGTTAGCTACCTTCCTAGATCTACTTCCTTAATAATTTTTCCCACTGATTTTCACTACCTCACTTTCTTTCAAGCTTATTTCTATGTCTGCTTCTTCAGTTATCCTCTGGCACATATTTCTTTTTTTTCATTTCTGCTCATTGTGTAAACTGCATCTTTGACCATCAGCTGCTTTTATTTTAAACCCAAATCTCAACTGGTTTCAGTCGTGGACCATCTTCAAGGAGAAGGGTTAAAATGATTTAAACCACCACATTACATTTGTTATTACATAAATAATTCGTAGAGCATGCCATGAATATCTATATGACAGGAATTTTAGAAGCAAACATACTAAGTGTATACATTGTCTATGTGCACTAAACATTACAGTCACGTGGAAATTACAGTCCTGAGTCCAAATATTCTCATAAACTGTAGGTGGTGTGGTTAATGAACCAGTTTCTCACTTTACTTTCGGTATGTGGGGACTTTCAATTTCTTGTCCAATAGTCTGCTAGTAACTTCCTCAAGACACTGGCACCATCCATTATGAACTTTTTCCTGGTGGCAACTTATAAATCATGTGTACAAGTAACTTGCCTACTTGTAGACCAATTAAGTTGGCCCAGAATGCAAACAGTTGATTGCACAATGTTAACCATCTGTCAGAACATGTGAATTAATTTCAATTTGTATGTAACTTTTCACTTTTTTAAGTTTTATAATATCTGATCCTGACTTGCAATAATTTAGGTATATCTGTTGATACAAAATGCACTCCATACTTTACTTTTCCTTTTGTTCTTCTTGCTGTAGGCCTTAAAGGCCCGATAAGGCAATAAATGATGATGATGATGATGATGATGATATCTGTTGTGTCTATAACTTTTTTTTTCCATTCTGGCATAGCCTATTCATGTTGGGCTGTTGGTGTTTAGTGCAAATAATGATTTTAGACCACTTTGAGGTCAATGGTAAATAAAAACTGATGCATCACAAAAGGCTAGACATTGCAATTATTTCTGAACGCCTTTCCTTACCACAGTCACAATGTTCAACATCTGTAGTTCGGATAAAAGTTTTAGTGACTGGTAGAGGTTGAACCCGAGCCACATATTGTGATGATTACAACGTATTTAGTTTCTGTATAGTAGGTGGAAACAATGTCTGTGAATTTCTTAGTGAAATGTGGACTCCAAGCAGTATAGTGATGTACTCGTTAATATTGTAAAAGCTACTTCTTTTATGCTAATGTGTAACATTGTTAATTTCCTGTCCAAAAAAGTAATCAAGGATGGTATAATAAAGTATTTTTATTGAGCAAATGGTTTTGTTCAAAAATGAAACTGATGAATGGCACAATAACAAACCCAGAATGGAAAGAAGAATAAAAACCTAACTGATGTTCTGCAACATTTCAGAACTAAGTTAGCAAAAGTGACACCTTTTTCAACATACTTTAATCATGTGAAGAATACACAAATGACTGCTCAAAATTAGCTGCTAACTAGTTGCAACACTCATTACCTCCATAATTACTCGAAGAGATGCAGCAATCGGCCTCTTGGGTAGCTTTGTTTTATACAAAGACACATTCTGGCCATTCATACATCAACTGAAGTAGTACCAGCATAGAATTCCTACTGATTGCACTTTGAGTGCTACAGCTACTTTTTGTTCTATAATTAATGGTTCCTTTTTCACACTTCATGTGCGTAGCACAAGAAAGGTGGTTAGAATTCTAACTTCCTCGATCACAAATATGAGCCCATTCAAAAAGGAAGAGATTCCAATCATTTATATCTTCCAAATTACAAAAGGTAGCACCACTGACTTCAACATCCCTGCACAGACAACAGTTTAAAATTTGAACAGCTCAGACAGACTTTCCAATCATGGCTGCATTGGCCCTGTTGCTTTCTTCTTCACGGAGAAAACTGACAGGACTAACCTATCTAGACGAGCTTATTCCCTCGACACGGTTATTCCCTCAACTTAAAGATGATTCAGATGACTTCATATTCATGCAAGATGGCACCCAGCCTAGTTTCTCTGTGCATGTCCGATGTTATCACAATGACACCATTCCAGGATGTTGGCTTGCAATAGGAGCAGCAGCAGCAGCAGCAGCTGAACTTTGTCATTGGTGGCCTCCTAGGCCTCCAGACCTCACACCTTGTACCTTTTATCTGTGGGTTGCATAAAGGATTGCTTCTTTACCCCCCGTCTACCAAATGCTACTGTCATGAGCACGTACCTGTAACGACTGAAGGACTGTGAAACTGAGTCGGCACGGAGGTATTGTATATCCACGATTGTGTGTTCCTATTGAAAACTCAAAAGTTATGCTTTTTGGCGAGTGGTCTCCTTTAATCTGAAAGTATTTACATTCTACGAGAACTTTCCGCAACATTCGTCACATAATGTGGAAGTCAGACGCTCGTCTGCTCTACAGCAGGACAGGCAGCAATCTGTGACATCTGATGACAGATTAAAACACCGGTGCAACCGTACGTGTTTTGCAGTGGAACACACAGTCGAACGTGTGGCCCACAGCGGACTATCTCTCCGCATTCCCGTACAGACCCGACGGTACTGTCAGTTACTGTCACGACGCGCACAGGATTGCCGCAATTAGATTGTGAATCGGCAAAAATGTGTCACTCGCTCGGGTGAACGTCTTATCACGCGTCAGATCGACGTTTGTGTCCACATACACCGTCATCTGTGTGACCGGCTAGTCAAAACGTGCAGCGCTCCACCAATGTGGGCAACTGGTGGCAGTACTGTGCTGTGGGGAACACTCACCCGGTATTACTACCAAGGAATCACAAGCACTGTGACAGCTACAACTACACCATCATTCCAGAGGACCACCTGCATCCTATCCCATTTTATGTCTTTGCCGAGGGTAACTGCCGTGTCGCACAGTCAGAATTGTGCCGGTATTTTGACGTCTAGGCCGCCAAATTCTTCCGATCCGAACACGTCGGGGACACTACGGTGTGTGAGCTCTGCACCCACGAACTGCCGGCCTGTAATTTGTGGGAACTGTACGACGTGTGCACTGACATCCGGTGGCATACACTCTGGAAATCTATCGAGGACTAGCCGAATGTGTGTTGTGCGGGATGGCTGCTGGGTTGCACTCCAACAGTGGATCAGTTCCGCATTATGCAGGGAGTCAAAATGTTTTGGTTCACTGATGGATTTATTCCTGAATGAAATTTGTTACAAAAATATACATTTTTTTAAAAACTAAAACACCCCAGTCCCCAGAATCAACACTAAACAAGAATAATCTTCACAGAGATCTAAACTCACTAACTTTGGTCTGGAGAGGTGTCCACTATTCAGGAACACACATTTTCCCAAGTTGCCTGCAGCCATACAAAGTTTACCACGAGTGAAGTTCAGTTTAAGAGCAGCCTAAAGAATTGATTGGTGACCAACTTCTCCCACTCCAATGACAAATGTTGCAATAGAAGTGTCGGATGTAGACATCAATAGTATCACATAACACGTTATATACAGTCTGACTTCCACACCTCTGCAATGCAGTGATATAACCTGCACAGGTAAGCATTTTAAACTGCTTCCTGTTCGCCAATGCCTGTTGACAATAGCCTAAGAATTATCTGGCACAGTGTTTGATGCAAGTTCTGCTATTAGCTCTAAATGACAATATATCTTAGATTTTTTTTTATTTACCCCACAGCCACAAAGGCCATTTCACTTTGAACCTGCAGAAGGAACCCCACTAAATAACTTACCTTGCACATACGTACTGTATATCCCAGGAATGCGAGGCGAGTGCACGACTTGTCAGTGAGCCGAGGATTAATTTACACTCAAATGTACTCTTTTCCTTTTACACATAAATATGGTTAACAGATTGGGCACAGAATAATCTGACATTCATAATTTTTTTTTTGGGGGGGGGGGGGGGTGAGGGGGGAAGTATTAAAGAAATTTGTAATTTAAACTTAACGTTAAACACTTTTTCTATTATTTTCTGAATGCACACCTGGCACATGAAGAGCAGATCTAAATAATTAGATTTGTTTTCTTAATCGTTCTACAAATTAAGTTTAAACAGAGGATTTTTTTTTAGTTTATATCACATCTACATTCATATTCAGCAAGCTACCAAAGTGTGTGGCTGAAGGTACTTATTACAACACTGCCATCCTCCCCCTTTTCCCTGTTCTGTACACGAGTAGTGTCTGGGAAGAACTGTCAATCAACCTACATACAAGATCAATTTTCTCGTTGTGCTTATTATATGCAGGACATTTATAAAAGCTTTGTGCTGCCCGACTCCTCTTCAAATATTTGCTCCCAAAATTTAACACTCCTCTGCCTGCCTCAGTAGTGCGTCTAGCACCTCTGTAATTCTCTCACACATACTAATTGATTCTGTGACAAAACTTGTCACACTGCACTTTTTATGATAGTGTTGCAATTAACTGTGAAGTAGCAATACGGCCTGACGAGTAGGAAGCTGTGAGGTTCTGCTCGCTTCTGTCAAGTGGCCCCGTGCCCTACCCCTACACGAGGCATTCCCACATAGGGAATTTGCCACCAGACTCATCAGAGGCCTTGTCGAGTGAGTGTACGTTCTGCAGGTAATTTAAATCACACACTGACCTGTGACTTGAGTTATTTCCTGTATACTGACTATGACATTTTATACATCCTTTCTAAATAACAATAATTGTCTGCTGTATGAAGTTTCAGATCCATATCTTAAATATTGTCCAAGACATTTAAAAAAAACAAAACACACACACACACACACACACACACACTAAGGCATACATCTTTCACCTTCCCATCAAAAGGAACAACCAACAATATGTTGTAAATACATCAAAAGTGGCTAAAAATAATTACTTCATTACCAAACATCCAATCTTTTCTTCATAACAGTCAAAATTCTGTAATGTTTCAGTTTCTCAACAGTAATTACTATCATCAGTTATTTAATTTGTTATGCTGCAGAGCGAGTGAGGGAGTGAACACAGCACGTACGTTACCTGCCGGTCTCCAAATTTCTTTGCAATTATACACGAGTGTGTGCATTATCTCTTGTAACGTATCATCGAGTGTCGCACGTGGTTCGGATACTTAATGTAAAGCAGTCAGTTTTTAGATTCTACAAACATTCTTTAATTCTCTCATTAAGACAACAAAACATGGGATTACTGATTATTTTCCATTTTTGTATTCAGAAAATACGAAGAGTGTAGAATGATTAACGTACATTCAGAGTTGGGGGATCAGTCACCGAGGGAAATTGCAATGCTCCGTGTGAAAAGCTGTACAGCAGTTACGGTGAGGTTCCCCTGGCACATCCTCGATATCGTGGCAAATGTAAGGAATGAGAAGTACATCCAATCTGAACGTGCCGAGACACTTCTTATTACTCGCATCAGATTAGGCACTCGAGTTTCCGACAGGCACAATCTGCAATCCATGACGGACTGGCACTCTGTCCTACTTTATCATCAATTTGACGAACAGAGTACGCACACTGTCTAAACTTCTGAAAACAGTTTTAATTCAATAATTACGTCAGGGGCAAAAAATATTACAGAAATTGACAGGCTCACGGCTACAGCAACAGTAAATTCCTGCTACAGCAGTAAACTGACAACAGTTTGGGTTGTACACTTCAATGCTGTGTAAGACTGGGTGAGAGGAAAGTAACTTTATTGATCAACTGTCACAATAGGAGCCCGAGGCCCCGGGAAACTCCGGTACACAGATTGCAGTACAACAAGGGAGAGCAGAGCGCAGTAGAGCCGCCTCAGTCCTCGTAGAAGCGCGGCAGCTCGCCGGCCAGCACCGTGTGCCGCTCCACGCCCGACTCTCCGATGGCCGCCAGCCGCACCACGCCACCACTCGATCCGTCTCGCATCATGGCCAGTGTCAGGGCTGTGACAAAAGAAAAGCAAAATGCTGCAGGGGGACACAAACAGAACAAGTGACAAAAGCAAAAAAATTTAGAATATCATTATTTACTGAATAACTAACTTTGTTAATGACAATATTTTTGCAATAAAACCACTCTGAGAAAAAGAATAGTTGATTTCTAAGCCTACACTGCTATTACGGATTTTGAATGGAGTTCGATTGAAATAAATTAGGGCAATAACTAATGACAGTGATTAAACACCGTTCCTGAGAAGAACAATCGACAGCTTATACTGTTAAACAAAAATGATTATGAATACGGTATAGTGAAGGACAGATGAAAAAGTCAGTGAAGGAGTGAGACAGGCATGTTCTTCTTCACCTACTGGAAAACATTTATATTGACAATTTCTTTAAAAAATTGTCGATATCATTATTGCTTGCAGTGGATAGATAAGTAATCCAGGCAATTAAATGTGAGCCCCAGTTAGGTGTATATTGGCAAATCTAAGTATGTAAGGAATACTATCAAACTTTGATTACATTATGCATAAATTATGAAATGACAAAGTAAATACCCAATACAGACCACAATTGTAATTAACAAAATAATTCAACAAGTGGCATTTTAAGTAACTGGTCTCCAGCAAAAGTTACAGTTATCGTACACCCAAAAACTGCATAAACTTTGACCAATACGTGGAACAATAAAGAGAGCAGTCATGTGCAGAACATGGAAAGCTACGAAAGCACAATTTTACTAGGCTCTGGAACGCCATCGCTATTCTACAGAAGTGAGAGCTGGAAATAAAAATAAAAATGACAGCAAGATACAAGCAGCAAAGATTAGGTGGTTGAGGAGAGTTGAGGGCTGCTCAAAAGAAAAATTAAATTATCCAGAATGAGGACGTAACAAGCACTATTGAAGAAGTAATGAATACAGACACACATGCAAAAAATGTGGGTAAAATGCGGGGCAAAAGGTTACCCAACTAAATCCTGAACTACAACCCAAATAGGAGAGAGACCCTGAAGCATAGCACGTTGGCACTATTCCGAATGCTGCTATACCATGCCTATTGAACACCTAACTATTCTTCCTTTATATTTCAACTGTCTGGCTAAACTTACTGTGTGTATATTGAGTGTTTCTGAACTCTACTGCACGACTTCAAGAATGGATTCTTGATACAACAAGAACAAAAGAAGTCTAGTAAATGTGAGCTCTAAAATGCATACTTCAAGAGGTATGAGAACTACTTTGCTGCTGTGAAACATCTCTTCTACCAAAAGATGGGCAAGTACTCTTAGCCCTTAAAGGTATGCTCTTTAGTGGCCTTTTTCCTTATTTTGGTCCGTACTCTCAAAATATAGTAAGGAAAGTGCTTGCAGTGAATGAGGTTTGTTTCACAAAGAACTGCTCATATACTTAAGGTATGCATTTTCGAGTCCATGTTTACTACACTTTTTCTTCTACCTGTTACACGAGGAATATGTTCCTGAAGTTTTGCCACAGTTTTGAAACACCCTGCATTACGTGCACTCTAAATTGTTGAAATACCGTATGTAAAATATTTCTCATTAATTTATTATTCAAGTGGTAGTTTTCAATCCATCAAGTACAGTGGTATATTTAATTTTCCTGGAAACCATGTTAATGAAGAGTAACTGATAATTGAAATTACGACTACAGCCTTTAATGGAGAAATTTAAGGGAGCTATTCGAGCTTTGACGAGTTGACACTGCCACTTAAAGCTCTGGGACCATTCTTTATAGTAACCTTTTCCGTTTTCCGAAAACTAACTTAAAGGCTATCTTTAATTTCAAGTTGGTCACATCCAAATTGCCTTTTGCCAATTGAGCCACTGCACTTGTTAGATTCCAGTATTTAATGTTACACATTTATTAAACTAAATTTTCTGGACCTAAAGATACCCTTCATTATTCAGTTAAGTCACTAAGAATTTATGAAAATTCACTTAATTCCAAATATGACAACTTTACTTGTAAATCTGTTTCACAGCAGAGGCATAAAAATAGTTCTGCAATTTCTTTTTTACTTGCTTAACCAACCACATTTTAATTAAACCAAGTTTTTGTTGAAACCTATAGTGCATCTGCTCCAGTGAATTTTCAACCTCAGTTTTATAAACAAATATGGAATTTCAAAAACCATAAAATACTTGTACACATTCTCTGTATACTTTGCACCTCCCAAAAATCTCAAGTCTGTGTTGAGCTACTGAAGCAAGTCATCACATAGTTACAAGTGTCAATATACATGCAAAGCAATAAGAGACTGTGTCAATTACATTATTCTAGAATGCATAAAACCTTACAGCAATTCTATTAACTTCCACTGATGAATGTGATCAACAAATTACAGGTTGTTATATTTACAACAGGCTGATGGGAATAAAGGACACTTACTGACTGAAGGGTGAACCGGCAGATGCCCAATGTCTATTCCCCTTATCGGTCTTCCTCCTCAGTTCCCGACTGCACTATTCATTTCATTACTCTTCCTTGTAATCCATCTCTAGTCCTCACTCTGTCCTGTCATCTCCAGTCTGAAGCAGACTCTATGCTCCTGTGCTGCCACTTTTCCTGAAGTGGAGTTACAGTGAGCAACTCTCTCATTATTTTAAAAATTAAAAAGTATCAGCTCGTCAATCGTCATGTCGCTTCACAAAAATTGAAAGACTGCTTACAGTCCCTTCTTCCTGCTCCACCTCCTCAGGCATCTTCAATCCTAATTAGTCTTCTGTGCTGAACACGGGAACAGTCACCGTACTGAATCATCGACAAAAATATTAAAACACCGTTTAGTGTCAAATTATCGACTGAGGAATCGAAGAGTGTTCTTTAGCAGATCTGATTCGACTTTCTTCAGATAGTCCCTTTGCAGTGGTACAAAAACCAAGATTTTGTCAACGTGCTACATCTACTCACAAGTATTACAGTGAAAGTTTTAAAAAATTTGTGTGGCAGAGGGGGACTACGAAAAGAGATACTATAGAGTAACAGGAATAGCTGAGACAAAACGAAATTCTCTCTTCACATCTGCTGTGTTCTCTGGCTTTGCAGACTGTACTGCCAGACTAACATAGTGACAATCCACAGTAATACAGTTCTTGGGTACTCTGTTACTCGTGAACAAGATTTCTGAGATTAAAAAGGAAAGATTTTTATTCAAGGGCACCAAATTACCCACACCACTTTCCCCACAGGATCAGTATCGTGCAGAACTTTTTGTTTTTATGCAACAGAACAACACGGCTGAGTACGAATGCAGTAGGAGAGTAGCATCCCTCTCACCTTATGCAGTAGATAAGCCACACGTGAGTCTTGAACGTTATCTGCATGCATATGTCAATAAAGATGCTGATGTACACGCAATCCGAGACTTTTCTCCAATTTATTTTCCATGTTTAGGCACATTTAAATTAAATACAATGCTTTCTCTTTTGCTATTACGAATTAGCCTGAAAGCCGGAGGTACACCTGTCTACTGCCACTGCTACATTCAGTCACAACACACACAGATGGGTATTCGTCTAAGAGCGAGGCAACTACTCTGGAATTCACACTAAAGTGGCCGGCAGAGGATTCGTCGAAACACTTTCACATTCTTTCTCGGCAGTCCCACTCTCTAACAGTGAGTGGGAAAAATGGACACTTTAATCATTCTGCGCATTCTAAAATGATCATTTCTCCCTACGCAGGTGGGTTCGACAAAATATTTTGACATTCGAACATCGGAGATTGAAATATCACGAAAAGATCTCACTGCAACACCTTCGGTTTAACATTTGCCCCCTAAATCGCATATCGTGACAACACAATACGAGCTGCCTATTTTCAACTTTTTTGTCCTCTGTCAATCCCATACGCAAGGAGCCCGTACCACACAGCGACACAGAAAATGATTCAGAGGTCAGTATTGCGCAGGTTTTGAAGAGGATCTGAATCTGAACTTTTTTTACGGCTACTTAGAGTCGCCATTTGTCTTGCAAATACTAAAGATACTTCACAGCGCAGCTCTCGACCGTTGCCTGCAAACTATAGTACGGGCACCCTCACCTGTTGCATCTTCTGAGCGTTCTGTGAGTAAAAATAGGGTGCTGGTTTGCCTTTCCCACTACATTCTCTATGTGACTGTTCCAATTTAAGTTGTAATTCCTAAGTATTTAACTGAACTGACGGCCTTTTGGTTTGTGCGACATATTGCAACCAAAATTTAGCAGGACTCCTTTTAGTACTCGTTGGATGACCTCAGACACTTCATTATTCAGGGTCAATTGCTACTTGTCACACCGCACAAATATCTTGTCCAAATCATTTTGCAATCAGCTTCGATCTTCTGGTGACTTTACTAGACAGTAAACGACAGCATCACCTGCAAAAAATCTAATATGGCTGCTTAGATTGTCACCAAAATCTTTCACACAGATCGGGAACAGCAGAGATCCGGAACACTTCCTGGGGGAACACCAGATATCACTTCGGTTATACTTTATGACTGTGTCAACTACTACAAACTGTGCCCTATCCAATAAGAAATCACAAATCCAGTGGCTCGACTGAGGTGGTAGTCCACAGGCACACTATTTAGTTAGATGCCTCTTGAGGGGAACAGTGTTTAAAGCCATTTGAAAATCCAGAAACACAGAATCGACTCGAGATCCCTTGTCGAGGGGACACACTACTTTGTGAGTACAAACAGCTACTTGTGTATCACAAGAGTGATATTTTCTGAAACTCTGCTGACAGTTTTTCAATAGATCATTTTTCTAGAGGTAATTCATAACATTCACTCAAACACAATATACGTTCCAAAACCGTGCCGCAAATCGAAGTTAGTGATACAGTTTTGTAATACATTGGATTACTCCTACTTTATTTCTTGAGCAATGATGTAATCTGTACAACTTTCCAGTCTTCAGGTACGGTTCTTTCATTTAATGAGAAGTTTTACGCGATAGCTACATAGAGATCTATTATATCTGCATACTACGAAAGGAATCTAATTGGGACACAATATGGACTCAAGAATTTGCCTTTATTAAGTGATTTAGCCACTTTGCTACACCGAGGATATCTACTACTCAGTTGCTCACATTTGCAGTAGTTTGGTATCATAATTCTGGAATATTTACTTTGGCTTCTTTGATGAAGGAATTTTGCAAAAACAGTATTGCAAAACTCCCCTTTAGTGCCACTGTCACCAGTAACATTACCACCACTACCACGTAGTGAAGGCATCACTGTCTCTCGCCAACGATGTACTTTACATAAAACCGGAATCTCTCCGGATTTCCCGCCAGATTTTGAAACTTCCATTGTGGACACTATTAAAAAGCATCTTTCATTAAAATCTAGGCTAAATTTCGAGCTTCAGTAAAATATCACCAATCTTTGAAATTTTGTGTTCATTTAAATTTGACATACTTTTCTATCGCTTCTGCAACAGTGTTCTGACCTGCTTCGTATACTGTGGTATAGTCCCAAGATCGCAGTGCCACACCAAAGTTGGCAACTTGCATCAATACCACAGGGGTTAGGTATGTGGCACTGCACTCTGTAACAATGAATGGGGAGCCCTAACGAAGCCAGGCCTCTCTCACAGCCCCGCACAGTTCACGATCTCCGATGAAGCAGTAGACGTCATCTGGTTAGAACACCAGTGCTATTCTAGTCTCACAGGGTGTATACATGGACAAGAAAAAAAATTGTATTTTTATCTGGGATATTCTGGAAAAATCTGGGCATTTTTTAAAGTATATACTATACTCCGGGAGAAAGTACATTTTTATGTATTTAGTGACAATATATTTTCCCTCAGAACTGTAGAAGATATCAATCCTTAGAATGGTAAAGGTTTTATACACAGGTGAAAAACTTTCCAGCACTCCCAGAAGAAGAAGAAGAAGACGACGAAGAAAAAGAAGATATCTTTAATGTGTGGAAGCACTACGAAAGTAAAAATATGAATTCACAGTAGTTTTGGAACACAGAACAGTTAAATATAAGAAGTATGATGCCCATGCTATGATACAGAAACAGACCATAGTAGTGCTCCAAATGTTCTGGCAGTGAACTTCGAATTCGGGAAAATATGGAGCAGTAATATATATTCTTGCTAGGTACGTATTCTTTGGTAGATGATATTTTTCCATCAAGAAAAGCTAAACTTTCGCATATACTGATCGTCAAAATTTTTTTGTTGTTTTTCCGAGCGTCTGGTTTGACAGGATCCTAAGAGCACAGCTTAAATTTCAGCAGCTGAATATTTCTGACAAGCACAGTTGTAAATTTCACTGCTGAGCACCAAACATTTCAAGGCTTATCTAGCTTAATACATGTTCCATTGAGCAATTTGACTTTTTCAAAGAAAAGGCGATTACATGTGAAATTACTCTAGACCTAGCATTTTTGTTTTAAGGATAATTATACTTTTTGCCATCATTTTGCATAATTTGTAATCTGTGAAAGAACTAAAATAAATATGAAAAACTAACCTCGAATATTGGTCTTTTTTAGAATGTGTTACCCTTTATGTTATATCAAATGCAAATGTGCCAGTAAAATTTTAAATGATTGCAGAAATGGCCGGTCTTCCGGGTCTGAAATTTTTCTACGTGGCTGGTTCTCAAAGTGTTAAGTTTTAGAAGAGTCGAACGCTCCACGATTTAAGAAAGTCATCACACATTCTCACATGTAACATAATTCATCTCGTGTAAAAGGAAACTAACTTTGAAAGTAACACTTCTCAAAACACCATTTGCAGTATGTTCCCACTAAATGTTAAAAACGATAACAGTGGTGCCGTCACACGCAACAAAAGCAGTCTGCTGTTATGAACTATTGAAGAGTCTTCGTATGAAAGACTTTGACTCATTTTGCTGTCAGCAGACACTTGTATGTGCACTGTGTTCTGTTTCTGAATATGGCCCACTTTCTTTGCATCTTATGTTTTGTTTTCTAGTTTGTTTATTCTGCAGTAGCAGCCACAGTCAGATTCTTTGTTAGAGTATCAGTTCTTACCAGCCAAAATGACAGAAATTTAACTGAAAACAGAGTCCATAAAAAATTTCCAGATTCTTAAAACAATTCTCGGGCATTTCTCAATTTTCTCCTGAATGAAAATATTCCCGGGGTTTTCCCATATTTTCTGGTGCTTGTACACCATGGTCTCAGGTGAAGCTGCAATTTTGTACATGTTAAACTTTTACTTCAAGGGAACAATTTGTAACAGTGTGCATCATCAAGTGATGCTTTACTGTTAAAGGACAGCTGCCAATATTAACTCATTTCTGTGGGAATGTATTGTATAAAGTACCTCTTTCTATTGTTTTTGTAATAAAGTGAACTAATGGTGTCATATTTTAGTTCGATCAGACATCTCCCAGAGCAATAAAAGAACCCACAGTTACGAATGGATAATTGTAGTTTCTTCAGCTCATAAGATATCATGGGAGAGGGGGGTCAGTTCCCCCTCTCATTTTTTTTTATATAACTTTCTACATTGCTGTCAATCTCTCTCATTGAATTTTAGCCACATCGGCCCTACAGTTACACAGTTCTGAAGGAATGGCGGCCGTCTCTTAGAAAGGCATCAAGTGATTTTAACTGCCTTTTTGAAATAGATATATTGTGTGTTTATTTTTGGTGTGTTTGGAAGTTATGGTATTCAATCTCTCTACAGAAAACCTGTATGTCATGACGCTCCCTATTTGCCTGGGATTATTTGTCGGTAAGAGGTCAAGTATGTTTTTGCAATTATTTACACTCCGAGTGGGCTCCTGAACCAATTGTTGGTCATGGAGTTAAAGGTACCAAACTGCAAGCTCATCAGTCCCTACAAAAGGCAAATCCTGGGAAGCACGACTGTAAGCAAGATACAATAAGACGGAGAGAAAATCGAGAAGTAGGAAGGGACAGAGGGGGGTGAAGGGAGGGGGAGGGGGGGGGGGGGAAGTAAGGCAGGCAAGCTCTTCTGCCAAGAATGCAGCTGGAGATCCTCAGAGCACGGTACATTGTGGATGAGGCACTTTACCATTCGTTACCCAAAAGGAAATGAGCAACACAGACAAGATGATAAAACCTTAGAAAAAATAAAAGATTAAAAATAGCAAACATAAAAGCACAAGGGGAATAAAAAGGTGGGAGGGGTAGGAGCCAGGCCGGGCCACCACGGGATCAGCAGGTCAGGGCAGGCGAGGGGTGCCCCTCCGACCCCTCGGGCAGTCGACGAGGCTGAAGTGCCCGCAAGTAGCGTATCGGAGAAGGTCGAGAGATTGCCACAAAGCGGCCAAATTTGGGCAATCTAGTAGGGTGTCTGCCACCGTTAGACGGGCCCCGCATCGGCAGTAAGCAGGGTCCTCACGTCGGAGAACGTGGCCCCGGGTTAGCCGAGTGTGGCCGATGCGTAGCCGACAGAGGACAGTGGGTTCCCTGCGAGAAGAGCGAAGCTGTGGTCTCCTTTACTGCCCTCTGTTTGGGGAGCCCAGGGCAAAACACTCCGACTTCCGGACAACTGACAGTGTAGAGTTGACTGAGGCTCCATTTCTGGGACCCCATTTCAAAATTGCCATCCCGATAGCCGACTTTGCCGAGCAGTCGGCACGTTCGCTTCCCGTGATCTCGACACGTCCAGGGGTCGAAACAAAGGTGACCGACCGTATAGCTTTACAGAAGAAGAATAATGGGTGATGAGGGTAGCACTGGTCTATAGCCTGAAAGCTGCTCAAGGAATTGCAGCAGATCGAAAGCATCTCGCCGGTGCAAAAGCGAGCACGACTAAGTGCTCATTTGATGGCTTCCAACTCACCAGTGAAGACACTGCATCCATTCAAAGTTCACTGTGTGTTGCACCTGTGTGCACGCAAAACCTGTCCGTCCTCCGACCGTTGAGAAGTCTGTGTGTACCACTTCCTAACCTGGAAATGCGTCGAGGACAGCCAGGAACTGGTGGCGAACACCACAGGATGAAACGAATATATTAGTCCTCAGTCCAAATGCCGAATTGACACAGGTACAAGGTCGGGGTGTACGCCACGCTCCCTGTCGACAGGCGACAGTGGGAAAAGTTGGGGTTCAGAGCAGACATTTTAGTCAAACTGCAATTGAGACCCCAGTGCTAGGTTCTGTTGTGGGAAGTGTACCCCCTTTGCTGAAGTGGGCGAAGATAAGAAAGCCACATCTGGGCATCAAACACCAGTGCCGAAAAGTGGCAAGTAGCTACTACCGTATTTACTCGAATCTAAGCCGCACTCGAATCTAAGCTGCACCTGAAATTTGAGACTTGAAATTCAAGGGGAGAGAAAAGTTTTAAGCCGCACCTCCAAATCGAAACAAAGTTGGTCTATTGTAATATGAGAGAGAATTTAGGTAGAATATATGACGATACAGCTACAGTAGTTTGGTTCGAGTCATATGCTTAGCAGTTAAGCTTTACCAGGCAGCCACTGCTATGCGTCAGGCGTGCTTCGTCTGGTTTGAATCTGTTGCTTATTTTTCTTTGATCTGGTCAGTGCCGATCTCTTTGTTATAGGTGTTTACGTCACTCTAGGCTGAAAATGCATTATTGTACTGTGTTATGCATTGTTTGTCGCATTCTGTAAGTGTTTACGACCTGTCGCCGCTCACGGCATGGCTTGCTTTTGTGCGCGCTACCGCCGCTTCCAATAAAAAAAAGAGGGAGGAATCGTCTCATTAGCGAAACAATGGCAAGAGACTGCTATTTGTTGTTACTTACACTGCTGCTTTCTTTTCTAATGATCAACAAGAACCAAATAATAGACTGCGTATGATAGATGTTCTGAACGAGTTTATCTAAAATTTTTCTCCGTTTGAAAATCTTTGCAGACGCCTCTTTTGTACATTACATTCTGCACAGAAATTAGTCACCTTAGATTTAAAAATCTAGTTAATTGCCGTGCTTCATTTCTGATTGTATCACTATTAGGCATAAGAATAATACGAATATAAACATGACATGATACGTATATTCTTCTGCATTTGCTGCTGTCTCACACTAGTTTCGTAGGTTACTTGGCAGATAGGATTTAAATGAGATAGCAGCAAACACGAAAGAATACATGGCAAAATGTTTATATTTGTATTATTCTTACGTTTAAGAGAATACTGCATGTGATTCGCAATTCATAAAAGTTCCTATTAGCAACCATCTCTTCTCACAGGAACATAGAGTTGGTCATATTGACAAACATCCCAAACAGTCCTGCCAGTCGGATTTTCGTAGTACACTGAAAGGCTGCTACATTCGAAGATGAACAATACGGAATTTGTATTTACTTCGTTGGATAATGTATGAAAATGCAGTGGTCGAAACTCGGGGCGGAGAAAAAAAGCTCGTCTTGCACCTTTTTTTTTTAAAAAAAATTATTTACTGACACAGAGGTTTTGGCACCAGTATTTATCTTTGTGCCTGCAAAGCATGCCTGTGTAGCACTACATATATTCGACGGCAGAAGTTAGTTGTGGCGGCACCTACCAACATTTTTCAGAACTTCCACTTACTTTGCACTTGATTCTAAGCCACAGGCGGTTTTTTGGATTACAAAAACCAGAAAAAAAGTGCGGCTTAGATTCGAGTAAATACGGTACATTGGATAATTAGTCGTCGAGGTACTCCTTTTCCTCCTGCCACCACTTGGTGAGTAGATTTTTTTATCTATCCATTTACATTATATTGTATATTGTCAATAATTGATTATTTTCGTTGGTATGATGAACGTAGCTTCTAGTGTCTACACCAGTGACAGTATCTTCATCACGTTTGTGATATTTTTTTGTTTTGTTTTAATTTCAATTCCAGCTTACTACTATAAGCCAGTACTACAGAAAGATTCATAAATCTCACAATCATATCTGTAAATAAGTTATTTAGCATGCTATGAAGTCTGAATTACTGGCTCTTCTCTCTGAAGGAATGCATTTGTTCAGGTAAAACGCAGAAGGGTATTGCACCAGAAAAGAAAATATAGCTCAGTTACTGGCTCATTTAGAATAGGGCGCACTCTAGATAAGTGAGGGTTTTTTACATTTTTTTTAAGCTTCCTCATTGAAAAATTTTGAAAGCGGTGCCACTGTTCTATTATTGTTTCTATTGATTGAAGCAAGAGTGTTATCCTGAACAAAATGACTTCAGTATCTTATTGGTTTTAGCGCCATGTATATTTGACAAAGTTTGAAATTAGATTGTTTTTTTGAACTTGTCCATTAGAAATTCTTCAGCATCTTTTCGTGAAGCTAAATGAAGCAGGTGGCAGGAATAAGACTGAATTCTTATGTGTGGTTGGACTTTTTTTTTTAAAAAAAAGGTCGACTTCTTTCATTTGTCCCACCACCATTATATCTGTATTATCACCTGCTTCACCAGGGAATTCATTTTATTAGCAGTTCGCTACTCAAGAGATTAAAAATTCCTTCTCCAGTATTTAAACTTTACTCCAGCAACAATAGTATTGTAGACTGCATCTTTCCCCGTTTAACATCAAAGTAACAACAATTGGATACAGTTTCACATCTTTAATGCCTGTGCTGCCATCGGTTGCAAGAGGAAAGGGGTTTATTTTCTTGTAAGTATTATACTACATCATTCTATGTTCCCGATGACAAAGAATTTAGAACTGCATTTGTTTTAGTTCTTCCACAACTGTATTTTTTAGCAATCTGGATCAGGAAACTTTTTTGAACAGTTGTGGAGTATGATATACATTGGAAATTGGCAGGCCACAACAATAAATGAACTAGAAAGCATTTCAGCATTGGTGACAAAGTCTTCCCCGTCAGGTTATGTTCCAAATGACAGTGACGCATTTGAAGACTTAACGTTTATAGGCCAACATGTACTTTTAGACAGAACACAGTAATCATCATGACTGGCATGCTTTATAGAAATGTCTCATGAAAATGCTGTACAAAACACACGTCGGTCTGATTTCTTTGATTTTTATCAAACATGGCCATTCTTAGGTATACTGTTTCCGAAATTTCTGTCCAGCTCCATATTTCTTCATTACACTGCCATTACACTTTGGTGTTCCACAATATTACTGTCCAAAGTCTGTGCAGCATTTATCTCACTTTCAGTTGGTATATCTTTCACACTGTTTAACTTTGCATTATTTTTTTTGTCATGCTTTTCTTTAGGGACACTTAACGGCTGCTGAAGAAACAGGAGTCCAATTCCTCGCATTTTTAACAAACGACTAAATCTTTCCTTAGCTGCTAACACATTGTTTTTGAATTCTAAATGGACAAATATTACCACCGAACACAATGTAAAAATTACCGAAAATATCAGTGGTCTACACACAATGCACACAATGGAATCCTGGCGTATTTCCATGCATGCCCACTAGACGGAAATACCCTGATCACTGGAAATACTGTGTGAAACTCTAAAGGGCCCGATTTTTTGTAGAGTCACTCATTCGAATTAAAAATTTCAGAGAACTTGGGACTCTCTATTAAGTAACTGTTTTTGTTATTTATTACATAATTTTTGTTCTCTTATGTAACAATCAGTGAACTACGTTCTGGATGCATGTGCACATTATCACCGCTTAGTAGTCGCACGCAGATTCACAGTCTGTTACAACATCTGCACGAGGATGACGTGTCAACCAATTTTCTTAGTTTCACCACTAGCTGGCTATCACACTACACTTTTGCATCATTTGTAGACAGGTTTACTACATTTACTCTGCAAAGAAACCATTACAATCTATAAAACATTGAACTAATTATGTCAACTTCTGTAATTTTTTATTACCTCTCCTTAACTTTGAAATGAATGTGATAATCTGTAATAGAATGAGATTTTCACTCTGCAGCGGAGTGTGCGCTGATATGAAACTTCCTGGCAGATTAAAACTGTGTGCCCGGCCGAGACTCGAACTCGGGACCTGTGCCTTTCGCGGGCAAGTGCTCTACCATCTGAGCTACTGAGAGCTTCTGTAAAGTTTGGAAGGTAGGAGACGAGATACTGGCAGAAGTAAAGCTGTGAGTACCGGGTACGAGTCGTGCTTGGGTAGCTCAGACGGTAGAGCAATTGTCCGCGAAAGGCAGAGGTCCCGAGTTCAAGTCTCGGTCGGGCACACAGTTTTAATCTGCCAGGAAGTTTCAATCTGTAACAGTTGGCAGCTACAAACCAAGTATCGGGGGGGGGAGTACCTCTCTGCTCGTTGCTCAGCCCGACATTCTTCCCACGGCACAGCCAGGGAAGGAAAGCTACTGGTGGCGAAGAGACTGCTGGGGCCACGTGACCATCAGCAGGAGAAAGCTCCACCCACTCCATACATAAGTCACCCTCTACTGTGTCGCTGAACGGAGGCTCTCCCCACACGCGCCACCCAGCCTCGGCAACGGCTAGTACAATTTTGGATTACATTTTATCCCCATCACCCATGTATTTTCACCAACATATCGATGGCAGATTGAAGGCACCACCGAGTATAATTGTGTGAGTGAGCTTTCCATTTGAAATGAGATTCAAGTCTTATTTGAACCGTTAAGCAACTGTGTAAAAGAAACCAAATATTTATTTTGGTTGGATTCTTATGAAAGCCAGTTCTACCGCGGTGCCAGGGATGGCCGAGTGTTAGTTATGTGGCGGCCACTGTGAGCACCTACAACCGAGCTGTCTGCAGCCTAGGTGCACTAGACCTCCACTTCGGTATGCCATTTCTTATGACAGCAGGAGCACTCTCGTCATGATGCTACGCACCCTGACTGGTGTTGTACTGTCATTCGTGAACAGCATTCCAACAGGATAATGCTCGCCCACATACCAATCTTGTAATCTAAAATGCTCTACAGAGCAAATACCACACAATGCATGCATGTTGTCAGTGCATTCAACCCATACTGACTACTGTTTCTCCTAAGATATAGACTACAGCTAACGGCAACCACCAACAGTTATGCACCCCTTCTGCACAACATTACTCTTTTGCAAAAAAATTCAGCTGAACAAATCTCTGGCTTTATCCAGCTTTCAGTACCTACAATGACTTCTGCTTCAGTGATTTCTTTTAGCACCTGGAGCTCTGTTCTTTTCCAACAGAACTACAACTACTGACTATTACAATGCTTATCTCGGCAATTAATGTGGTGTTGCCTACACACAATACAATCTCACGAGTCATTCTGGAAGGCAGATTATACACACAATGATCATCAGAAAGTGTCCAAGAACAGAGCCCTGAAGAACTTCTTTTGTAACAGGAACAGGATCTGATCTATGGTTATTTACACACACTTACTGTTTTCTACTGCTTAGGCACGATTGCAGGAAGAGGCCAGTCTCCCGTACTCCATATTTTTTACTTTAGTCATGTTGTTAGGATACTGTGGGACACTGCATACACAAGAGAGAGAGAGTGAATATTTCTTTTACAATTCTGTAACTTTGTGCACAGACTGGGAGTAACTGCAACCATTTGATTACCTGTCGATTGGCTTTACAGTGAACTAAAATTGGTCAGTAGGGCATTATCTGTATTCTCAATTAAACAATAAAATTCATTGCCTAAGCTAAAATTTCACATTTTTAAAGCACGAACAAAAAATGTTATCTCCACCCTGTTGCCGAAGAGTGTCCAAACAATTGCGACACGACTGTTCGGTCGAGTGTATGGGTCCACCAAAACACAGCCTCTGAAGTATGGCACTATTGAAATACCACCTCAAGTGATTGCTAAGACTGCCAACATAACTGTGTCTCATGTACGAGCATACAACAGAAGGGGGGGTGAGGGGGGGGAGAAGCTTTAAGGCCCGTCTGAAATCCCAAAGCAGTTAGAAAATACAGAAAGACAAATTTCCAATTACATGAAGTGATTGCTCTCATCAGCACCAAACACAGTCAAGGGGCACCTGGAAGAGACGCAAATTTTGGGACTCAGTAAGGATACTCTTAGCACGAGAGTCAAGGGCCTGAATAAGACTCATTGCATTCAGACAACTTCTACAACCAAGGCTAATTCTACACATTAGATAAAGCAAAGGATTCAACTGCTGGCACAACAGACATCAGTGCCACAGATCGTGCAGTACGAGAAAACAGACGTAGCAATCACTAGCAGTGCTGTAAAGTACGAACATTGTGAGCACCACTCCACGTGAGAAAATTTACTTAAAACTGAGCTTACCCACGGTGGGTGACGAGTGTTGCGGAGTCGGCACCCCCGACAGTCTGACTGCGAACTTCTTTTGAATATGAAAATCTATAATTTTTGAAGGACTGTGGTGGCACACACAGCTGTTGTCGGCCCAGCAGTTAACCTACACTTCACAGGCATTGGCCAATCTGAAGTGTGGTTACAGGGTGCCTTAGGTCAACCACATTTGGATCCCTCCCCTTCTTTTACTCTATAGATAGGGATGTGCCTACCCTTTACATTAACAGATTCCTCATTTGATAGCAACAGTGTTCAGCTGAATCACTATGTACCCCCCCCCCCCCCCCCCCCATACTCAAATGAGAACACTGTAGATTTAGTTTTTTCTTTACAATACCATATCCCTACTTTTATGCAAGGATCAGTCTGTGGTCTGTGATACACTATGTGAACCTAAGTTTATTATTAATTTTGTGGCCCATTTGCAGGAATCGGACAGACACTGGGCAAGTTCGGGGGGGCAGTGCGTTCTACATCTGATCTCTATAGAATCGGGATAAAGTGGACAGTACGCTCGACCCTGCCCCTAGTGCACCGGACAGATTACGCTGCAGTCTCCGAAAGACACTACTGAGACGGCAGCGGCAGGTTACTTACTGTTGGTAACGAACTGCAGGCACTCTTGGCGGGTCATGCCCGGCTTGAAGTTGGCATCCACGTAGCCGTACACGTAGGTGCTGCCCGAGCCGCCGATGGTCACCGGCATGCGCACACACATACCGCCGATCGGGACAGAGTACACCTGCGGACACACAGAGGGTAGTAAGTGTGAGATTTCACTTAGCTGAGCATTTAGTCAGAAAAAACGCAGAGCCAATTTTAGGTCTCACCGTCGAGACCTGGAACTCAGTAATACGGGACATTCACAAAGCGGTGAATCGTTATGCAAAATGTTTCTTTTTTGCAGCACACAGATTTTTGCGAGATGATATATAAATGTGTGTTTGCAGCAAAATAAAAGCCTCGTAGTATTGTAATTTTCCACTGTCTGATACTCCTTTCTGTTCGTTTCCACACGGTTTTGACTTTCTTTTGAAATTTGACAGCTGTTTCTAAGTTTGCACAGAAGCACGATCTTGCTGAAGTCTCTGAAGGAGGTCAACCGTAAAATCATCGTGTATTCCACCTTTAGTGGAACTCTCCAGCTGTTTGTACGCAGATTTTTGAATGCCATCCTCACCATCACTTACAGTTTTCTGTAGTATACTTAGTTTCTTATTTAGTCCCAGTAATAACAGCTACATTCTAGAATGTTTTTAATCTGCCAGGAAGTTTCATATCAGCGCATACTCCGCTGTAGAGTGAAAATTTCACTCTCGAAACAACCCCCAGGCTGTGGCTAAGCCCCATCTCCACAATATCCTTTCTTCCAGGAGTGCTAAGTGTGCAAGGTTCGCAGGAGAGCTTCTGTGAAGTCTGGAAGGTAGGAGACGAGGTACTGGCGGAATTAAAGCTGTGAGGACGGGGCGTAAGTCGTGCTCGGGTAGCTCAGTCGGTAGAGCACTTGCCCGCGAAAGGCAAAGGTCCCGAGTTCGAGTCTCGGTCCGGCACACAGTTTTAATCTGCCAGGAAGTTTCAATAGCTACAGTGACAGCATCTATTTTGCAACCACAATTTCCGACAGTTTCAGATCTGTCTCAAAGTAAGTTAAACAGCGGAGAGTTTACTTTTGATGTCATTTGTAAGTCTGGCAGATTAGCTCTCCGGTCTTCCCGTCTACTCCGGAGTCTCGGAGAGTGTCTGTCGACAGTGTCATATGCCCTCTTACACAGTGTGACACAGCTAGCGACCTCTAGAAGAGGCTGTCAGAAATCACGTAGGGACCTACCAGACAAACTGTTAAAAATTAGAAGCCCAATTTAGGCCTAAACTCTGTATTTCAGACACTTTCTGACTCTGAATAAAAAGAATTGCCAGGAACAAAAAAATATGAATGAAGAAAAGTCATGTTCAGCAGAAAAAAGGGTAAGGCTTAATTTAGCGAATATCAGAGGTGCTTTAAAAATATTTCTGTAATTTTCAAATACTGCGAAAAAAAAAAAGAAAAAAAAAATTTACACACACACACACACACACACACACACACACACACACACACACACACACACACACACAAATGAAAATAAAATCCACTTACATTATTAAATTGAGGCCAGTCCTCAGTGTTTCACAGAATTTTCAGGTTGAAATTACAAATTTCCCTGGACTAATTTTTGTTGCACATTGTAATGGTACTTGAATTACGTAACCATTACGGCACCTCACCTGAACTTCTCGATACCAGCAATATTCTACTGTGTTTCTGTAAAGTAGTTGACATATTTCCGAGACAACATTCAGATTCGATTTCATTAATCTAGAGGTACTTTGATACATCGATATGTTTATATTGCAATGATATTATTCTTATGTGTATTCTTTCTTTTGTCACTATGATCTTTGACGTACTTGTTACTCTGATTTTTGGGCGCGTAAGGGATTATTAGTTAGGTAGTTAGAGTGTCGATCGTCATGCTGAAAAAACAAATTGTAGTCAGTTTATAAAATGTGAACTTTAACAGTGAGGAAGATGTTTTCAAGTATGTTTTGTGTTGTGAAGTGATGTGTGTGTGTTACGTGATATTGCAACAAAAGTAATAAAAAAGAAGTGTAACTTAAATTCGGAGTGCTGATTACTATTTTACATCACCATTGTGCTAACTTTTAAAGGTTTAATCTTCAAGAATGATTTGTGAAACACATCTATAAAACTTTTGAATATAGCAGAAGAAAACGTAGGCCTCTTTGCATCTGAGTTTGGAATCATAACCACCTAGATTTTTGACGACTGCGCCACGATTTTACAACGAGACCAGCGTAGCAAACACGAAAATATGAGTGCCTAGTTTATTCATTATTACATGAAATGACTTTATTAACTGTGCTCTAATGACACCTGCCACATAATATAACTTCGTTGTTGCCCGAAAATGCAGTATTTGGCAGCGTGAGCAAAACCACAATCATTATTAATTTTTGACCTTTGTTGTGGTAGGGTAGTTAGAACATGACATACTCTACTACAGTCCTATTGACAATTCTGTAAGTTGTAAGGTCTCCAGAAATTCCTCCCTTGCTGCCTGCCATCATTACTGTGTTCTATGCTGCATCAATGCGAGACAACGTCGAGGTTGTAAGAAATACTCGCCGCAGTGCTCTTCAAACAACTTTTACCAGAGGGCAATGTTGCAATCGCGATGGGAAATAGGCCTGTGGGTCACAAACCCACCTGCTGTAATGGAGGTTAATGAGGTCGGCAAGCCCACGAGACGGCACAAAATTGTTAAAACAATCTGATGCACTCAATCATTCTTTACGTAACTCCAGTGAAGTTGCTCCTTTCATTTCTTTCTAGTAACTAACAATTTGACACCAATGTAGTTTGTGAAGTTTGAGAATTCCCTGGGACTTCCCCGACTTTTACAAAAAAATTCAATGTTTGCAATAATTCCCAGTTTTCCGGAGTAATTACCACACCGCGCACATGCGCGCGCGTGTCCCTTACAGGCACCCAATGGTAAGGTTATCAGTGCCTTACACACATTAAAAGAAACATGTGTGGATAAAACACCAAAATTTCAATATACACTCCTGGAAATGGAAAAAAGAACACATTGACACCGGTGTGTCAGACCCACCATACTTGCTCCGGACACTGCGAGAGGGCTGTACAAGCAATGATCACACGCGCGGCACAGCGGACACACCAGGAACCGCGGTGTTGGCCGTCGAATGGCGCTAGCTGCGCAGCATTTGTGCACCGCCGCTGTCAGTGTCAGCCAGTTTGCCGTGGCATACGGAGCTCCATCGCAGTCTTTAACACTGGTAGCAAGCCGTGAAAGCGTGGACGTGAACCGTATGTGCAGTTGACGGACTTTGAGCGAGGGCGTATAGTGGGCATGCGGGAGGCCGGGTGGACGTACCGCCGAATTGCTCAACACGTGGGGCATGAGGTCTCCACAGTACATCGATGTTGTCGCCAGTGGTCGGCGGAAGGTGCACGTGCCCGTCGACCTGGGACCGGACCGCAGCGACGCACGGATGCACGCCAAGACCGTAGGATCCTACGCAGTGCCGTAGGGGACCGCACCGCCACTTCCCAGCAAATTAGGAACGCTGTTGCTCCTGGGGTATCGGCTAGGACCATTCGCAACCGTCTCCACGAAGATGGGCTACGGTCCCGCACACCGTTAGGCCGTCTTCCGCTCACGCCCCAACATCGTGCAGCCCGCCTCCAGTGGTATCGCGACAGGCGTGAATGGAGGGACGAATGGAGACGTGTCGTCTTCAGCGATGAGAGTCCCTTCTGCCTTGGTGCCAATGATGGTCGTATGCGTGTTTGGCGCCGTGCAGGTGAGCGCCACAATCGGGACTGCATACGACCGAGGCACACAGGGCCAACACCCGGCATCATGGTGTGGGGAGCAATCTCCTACACTGGCCGTACACCACTGGTGATCGTCGAGGGGACACTGAATAGTGCACGGTACATCCAAACCGTCATCGAACCCATCGTTCTACCATTCCTAGACCGGCAAGGGAACTTGCTGTTCCAACAGGACAATGCACGTCCGCATGTATCCCGTGCCACCCAACGTGCTCTAGAAGGTGTAAGTCAACTACCCTGGCCAGCAAGATCTCCGGATCTGTCCCCCATTGAGCATGTTTGGGACTGGATGAAGCGTCGTCTCACGCGGTCTGCACGTCCAGCACGAACGCTGGTCCAACTGAGGCGCCAGGTGGAAATGGCATGGCAAGCCGTTCCGCAGGACTACATCCAGCATCTCTACGATCGTCTCAATGGGAGAATAGCAGCCTGCATTGCTGCGAAAGGTGGATATACACTGTACTAGTGCCGACATTGTGCATGCTCTGTTGCCTGTGTCTATGTGCCTGTGGTTCTGTCAGTGTGATCATGTGATGTATCTGACTCCAGGAATGTGTCAGTAAAGTTTCCCCTTCCTGGGACAATGAATTCACGGTGTTCTTATTTCAATTTCCAGGAGTGTATGTGCTATGGCAATGAAGAAATATTAAAATGCAACAATGGAAAATCTAGGATAGAATGTAAAATTATTATGAAAAGGATAATTGCTACTCACCATATAGCACATATGCTGAGTCGCAGATAGGCACAACAAAAAGACTGTCAGAAAAATGTGCTTTCAGCAAGCAAGGCCTTTGTTGGACCAAAGCGCAGAGAGGGTGGGGGCAGCTAGGTGCAGTCAGGAGGTTCGAAGGAGGGCAGGTGAGGGTCAGCAGGAAAGGAGATGGGTAAGAAGACCGGTGGTGCGTCGGTGGAATAGAGGACAACTGTTTACTGCTGGAATGGGAATAGGGAAGGGGCTAGAGAGTAAGGACAAAGATTAATGAAGGTCGAGCCAAGAGGGTAACAGGAAAACCTGTGCAATTCGGAAAAACTGGCATCGGTAGGAATGATCCAGATGGCACAGTACGTGAAGCAGTCATCGAAACGAAGAATGTCATGTCGGACAGTGTGTTCAGCTGTTTCTCGCTTACAGTTTGTCTGCAGCCATTCGTGTGGACGGACAGCTTGTCAGTTGTAGTGCCCACGTAGAATGCAGCACAGTGGTTGCAGCTCAGCTTGTAGATCACACGACTGGTTCACAGGTAGCCCTGCCTTTGATGGGATGGGTGATGCTAGGCAGTGGTAGGAGGAAGTACAGGCCGGTCTTGCAGCTAGGTCTATTACAGGGATACGAGCCACTAGGCGAGGGGTCAGGAGCAGGGATCACGTACGGACGGACGAGAATATTGTGTAGGTGCGGTGGGCAGCGGAATAGCACTGTGGAATGGGTGGGAAGGATATTGGGTAGGAAATTTTTCATTTCAGGGCACAATGAGAGGTAGTCGAAACCCTGGTGGAGAATGTGATTCAGCTGCTTCAGTCCTGGGTGGTACCAAAACACGAGGGGAATGCCCCTCCGTGGCCAGACAATGGGACTTTAGGTGGCAGTGGATGGCTGGAGAGATAAGGCTAGAGAAATCAGTTTTCAAATTTAGGGAGATATTTTTAATGTGTCAACAGGGTTGCTGGCTCACCCAAGTTTTTTTCCAAGTGGTCAGCCAGTCACATTTCCCTGTGCTTTTCTTTTAGCTTTGTCTATGTTTTGTTCTCTCTGTGTTTTAATTCCTTCTTCCCTCCTAACTGGTTGTACTGCATGTGAGAGTGCATTTGAGATAGAGTGACTGCATTGTCATTTCAAGTGCATGCGTGCACAACCATTTTAGTTCATCTCCACATTCATTTGTTTTAATAAGTGTCACGGCGCTGATGACCACACCGTTGGGCGACCATAAGATCCAACACACACACACACACACACACACACACACACACACACACACACCACACACACACACAAATCTGTTTTCGTACAAGGCTGTGAGGGTAATTACAGTTTGCGAAGGCCTCAGTGAGACCCTAGGTGCATTCCTCTGTCCATATCAAACCTACCATCCACCAACAATACCTCCACTTCAACAGCTGTCACCCGTTCCACACTGAAAAGCCCCTTCCGTACAGCCTATCCACCCACAGCCACCTCATCTGTAGCTACAAGCAGTCTCTCTCGGCCCACTGGTCAAAAAATAAAATGCAATCAGATAAAATATGGTGCACAGTGACCTGTAGGCCACAGTTGCAACACGCCAGCTAGTCCTCTTGCCGAGTAAGGAGCTTTGCACCGTGGGGCTACAGCCTATGCAAAGACGAGTAAGAAGGACCTCGTCACGTCAATATGGCCGGACGGAGGCACGCCACGGCCGAGTTGCGGGCTTTACTATGTGGAGCTTATTGGTGGTCACTTCCAGCCACTCTTCTTCCCGTTGGTGCACGGCTGTACCTGAAAAGCATGTGATTGCATGCAGACGGATGGCACACAAAGAACTGAGGTTCACGACACGTGTCCTCGGCTGCTAGATTTGCCCTTTCATTCCCCACAACATCCGTGTGCCCCAGTACCCAGCAGAAGGACACCTCCTTCCCCAATCGTCATAGCTGTAGGAGGGCAACCTGGATATTCTAGATTACTTTATCTGCTGGGTACAAATGTTCGAGAGAGTGAAGAATCAAAACAGGCAAATTTAGCACTGGAAGAATGTCTCACCTGCTGCAATGTCCAGAAGATCACATACAATTCTGCATCGAAAACAGTAAATTCCTGAGGCAGTCAGACCTCGAGGACACAATCTGGAAAAACGACAGAGCAACAAACGGAGCCCTCCCTGCTTAGACCCCATCTGTAAGACAGCTATATAGTTGTGGTGCTCGTACAAAATGTTAGAAAATATCAAATTAAAAACAGAAGCAGGACTGCAATCTCTCCTCCACTGCACTAAATCAAAAATTACGCTGGGCCTCTGTAGTAACCGGGGCAGAAGACGGTTAAAACCCTGGCTCGTAGACGGGTGGAGAAAAGGCAGTCCAGAGGTGAGCGAGCAACAGAACGGTATGCGGACGGTCAGAGCTGCGAGGAACAGACACGCCCGACACAATGTGAGGAATTTCCACCAGATGGCTAGCGGCAGTTCTCCTCCTGCCTCAGCACAGACACTGGATGTGGGAACGGTCCTATAAGCACCTGTGGCCAGCCGAATCCCCTCTTCAAATACGAAGTCCCGACCAATCCACACACCGTGCACCCGTAGTCCACCTCTGAACTCAAAAACCATACAAAACTGTGGCTATGGCACTTTAAGATATTCAGTGCCTTCGAGACTCTGGCTTTCAGGTCTCTTAAGTGTGGTAACCACAATTTGGAGTCAAATGAGGCTCAGAAACCTCACAGAGTCAGTAAAATATAGGATGGTATGCCTCATCAGCAAGACAGGTAAATTAAAAATATAACTAGAATCATTCCACTAACCTTCACACTGCAAGTTTGCAACTGACGGCTCACTACTGCAACACCAGAGAAGGAAAACAAAACAGAAAAATCTGTCCACAAATAAGGAGCACTGTACGAGACTCATTGTAGACTACGGCTACGGCAAAGAGGTAACACTTAAAACACTGCCCCGAGTGACACCATTCTCCCGCTCAAAACGACAGGACAGCAAATCACCAACTCGGATCCTAAAACGCCACCTAGACAAGAAAGACCGTACGAAAATGGGGAGGTGGCTGAAAAAGCCCCATTGATTCAGTTGTGCAAGAATACAGTGTCTCCAAGTAGTATCGTACATCTCGCACGTATCTAAGAATATGCCAGTACAGTGACATTTACATAGGAAAGCCTGATAAATAGCTGCCTCTAGCAGGCTCAAGTTGTCGACAGTGGACAGAAGTCTCTCGAATCCAACAGAGTGGCTAAGGAGTTGCCCGGTCTCCAATATTCAGACCAGATGACAGTCAACCATTCGCTCCAAGATCTTTCCCACGCAGCTCGTTAAGGCGATACTACGGTAACTACTCTGACATATGCGGGCCTTTCCTGGTTTTGAGGGGAAAGTATCAGAAGTGCCTGTCTCCAGATGTTGAGGAAGTTAACTGTCTATCATTAGATTAAAAGATTAGAGAAGGATTTCCTTTGAAGCAGTACTGGAATCTGTTGTGACTGGGTGCAGTATCACGAGTCTCCCACATGGAGAAAGGGTAGTTTGTTGAATCTTAAGTACAGTTTTCCCCTCTCTACAGTTGCATTTTAGCAACAAAATACTGAATGCAATTTTGTGATATGATGACATGATTGAGACCGTGGCTGTTGTCTGAAGACAAATGTTGAGGGTGTTAGGACAGCAACCAGCCACAAATTTACTTTCAGTTCCTTTATTCAAAGGGCACCTTAAAAATTTTGCATCTAGCAGAAAATAAGCCACTATGAATATACAGGGCGGCGCAGATGGATCGGGTGGTTTTAAAATACTTGTCAAACTGTCAATTGTAAAGGTATTGGATTGAAATAAAGTGCAAAACGTGTAGTTACAATGGAAGTTTATTAACAAAAAAATAGTAATGTTAGTTTTTAAAAATTACATCCATCAAATGCCCTCCTTCTCGAGCGACGCATTCTTGGAGTCGGTCCTTAACGTTCCGCATTGCCCGCTCAAGCACATCACCAGGAATTGATGTGATTTCGGTGTGAATTGCTGCCTTCAACTCCTGAATGGTCCGGGGTTTGTTCATGTAGACCCTTGCTTTTAAATAGCCCCATAAGAAAAAGTCACATACCGTGAGGTCCGGTGAGCGAGGGGGCCAATGGACATCTCCATTACGGGAAATCAAACGGCCAGGGAACAGAGCGCGTACAGCTTGCATTGATATCCTAGCGGTATGTGCAGTTGCCCCGTCTTGTTGGAACCACATATTGCCCATGTCGTAATTGTTCTCTTCAAGTTGTGGGAGAAGAAAATCTTCAATCATGTTCACATAACGCTGCGAATTAACAGTAACCGCCTGCTCCCTTTCATTTTCAAAAAAGTAAGGACCAATTATCCCTACCTTAGAAACCACACACCAAACCGTCACTTTGTCACTATGGAGAGGCCGTTGGTGTAGATCTCTTGGGTTAGTGTCGGCCCAGTAACGGCAATTTTGCTTGTTTACGTATCCGTTAATGTGAAAGTGAGCCTCGTCAGACATCATGATAATCAGGTTTACATCTTCCAATAACTCCAACATCTGTTGGCTAAACTGAAGCCTTTGAAGATGGTCTGTTGGGAGAATCTTCTGTACCAACAGTATTTTATAGGGGTGGAATTTCAGTTCTTCGTTAAGAATCCTTTGAAGGCTCCGACGTGACATTCCAAGAGCTTGAGCACGACGTCTCGTTGATCGACGTGGGCTCGCAGTGACATCGCGTCTCACACGCTCCACGTTCTCAGGCGTTGTTATTGTTGGCGGTCTAGGCGTCCATTTTGGAGCACATGAACCAGTAGTGCGGAAATTATGCACCCAACTCAATATCGTATCTCGCTTAGGAACACTACCGCGAGGTGGGATGTTGAAACGCCGGCGAAAGGCACGCGTCACAGCAACAATTGACTCGTTATTGCGTATGAACTCTTCCACTGCGAAAACACGATGCTCAACGGACCACGTAGCCATCGCGACTGACTGCCAGCCTGCAACTGAAACTTCCCGTCCCCCCCCACCACAGGACGAAGTCGCCGAACACCTGGCTCCCCCCCTCCAGACGTACAGTCCACTTCAAAACCACCCGATCCATCTGCGCCACCCTGTATTAGAAGAATTAGAAATACACACACACACAAAAAAAAAACACCCCAGACTATATCCATAACGAACAAACAGTTAGCTAACACGCCTTTCCTGAAAAATTTCCAAAAATTACTTTCCAGCCTCAAAAGCAAATAATATTAGTACACCTATCTGCAGACCAAGTAGCAAATTTATATGTTACTATGATTCTCATGATGCTAGATGTAATTAAATAGTATACTATTTTACCTATACAGTTCTATAAAAAAACTTTATAATTAATTTAAAAATATCAACTAAAAATTCAATGCCTCTGTACTAGTGTAAAAGGCATTACAACTGTGTAAATGAATATACGATCCTTTCCAAACATAGGACATCGTCGTGAAATGTTACGATATATCATAGCGTCTGTGATATTGATATGTTTGTAAGCTCTTTGTATGTATCAAAACATGTGGTGCATGGTAGAAATCTCCTCAGTGACAAATCTAAAGTGTTCAGTGAGAACAATTTACGTGTGCAACAATAAGAATGCAGTGGGAATGCATTTACATCTGTTGGACGAATGTTATGAAAACAAAAACTCCAAACCGACGTTTCACATAAGTCACATGCAACGAAAATCTGTAACACAACCATCTGAGTGGCGTGTTTATAATTATGTATTATTTATATTTTAGGAAAATTAATCTGTAAAAAACACACAACATGTCATAAAGAAAGCGTGTAATCCGCCTGAGGATGAATAACAACGATTCGAAACTGGTAACAGTGCCCTTTGAATAAAGGAACTGAAAGTAAATTTGTGGCTGGTTACTGTCCTAACACCATCAAAATACTGAATCCTGGATATCATTGGCAACGATTTGTGCAAAATTCTCTGCCAGAGTCTGAGAAATGTGTCTGGGCACGGTTCGGAGACATCCCTGTTTCAGCAATACTGCTATTGGTAAATGACTGCATTTACCAGAAATCATCCTGATGGCTTCCCATACTTTTGTAGAATATGGTGGAACAGTTAATAGAGCCCAGGAACACTCGCCACGACATTTTCTCACTCTCTTCGATTACTCTCCGAGCCTCGGCTCTCGCGAATCTAAAAGCTAGGTGGTTTTCAGCTGTAGGGCAACATTTAAACTGTCGCAGAGCTACATGTCTGTCTCGGATGGCCGAATGGCACTTGTCTGTCCACCAACGTACAGGTCGCCTCCTGAAACGATCCGGGGACTTCGGCACGGATAACTCTGCAGTACAATGGACCACTAACGTGAAGTGGCAGTCCACCCGTTCCTGGACACTGTTGCAATGTTCGAACGTGGCCAGCTGGCTAAACTGCTTCCAGTTAGCCCCGGTGACCACCCACATCGGTGGCTTCTCTTTCAGGTAGTGCTCCATCCAGTAGGTGAATGTGGGGTGGGAAGTGGTCACCAGAACGAAGGATGTCGACGACCTCCCACCGAACGGCACCTGCGAGGGCCGGAGAGCGAGAAGAGAGGTCGACGGCTGAGAATGACCCGGTAGCGGAGCAGAAACGAGAGTACCCGTGTCGAAGCACAGCTCTCGAGTCATCACGAGGCTCTCTGAAACCCGAACCCGAGGGTCCGAAGAGGTCGAGCCCCACAAAATACGGCGGGCACCGAAGTCTCCTAGTAGGAGAAGTGGTCACAGGAGTCATTCTACGAGATCTACGAGAGCCTCAGAGTGTACTGCATCACGTGGAGGTAGGTACGGGGAGCAAACGGTGGACCTCCGACGCCCACGAATTTCGACAAACTGCCCGCAGGTCAGCAGCCGGGGGAAGAGCGAAGGAGTGATGCCCATTACCGACAAAAACAGCAACCTCCCCAGCCTCGACCCTGTCCCCAGTCAGATCATCCTTTCGGTGAGGTGTATAGCCCGTAGCATAGGGGTGTCAGTGGCTTTAAATGCGTTTCTCACAGACACAAGCACACGGGGCATTCCCGCACTAGCGGTTTCAGTCTCTCCCCGTGTTTCCCGAACCCACTAATGTACCCCTGTAATACGGGAGCTAACTATCACGGAGGCTGCACTTTCACTCCTTCTTCCCACCGGGGATGGGAGCTCGTAACAAGCGGAGGCTCAGTCTCGGGGTGAGAACACTGCCCAGTCAGTCCTCGAGCTCCGTCAGTTCTACCAAAGAGTCGAGAGACATCAGATAGTACGACAACGACGTCGTGGACCGTTTAGTTTCAGATTCTGTCGGCGAGAGGCCCTCGGCATTCGATTTTTTGCCCCGAGTAGGTTTCGGGACGATAACCACAGCAACGGTAGTGCCAGTGCTCGACACTGGGCTGGACCGAACGTCAGGGAAAGCAGGAAGATCCCAACATTAGCGACCACAGACTACTCTGACGTTTTGGAAGGAACTCCAGGCTGTGAAGTAACTGCAGGAGCACAAGCGTCAGGGGCCGAATGGTCTTATAAATTGTCTCGACCTCACCGAAGGGAATCGGCGGTTTTTAACCTGCCGTATCTTCCATGCTTCAATGGAGACACAGCAGTTAGCCCCAGTGCAATTCACACATTTTGCAGGAGACGAACATTCGACTCCTTCGTTTGCAGCCTTACCACATTTGCCACGAATGGCTTCTCCCTCGCATATGAGAGTGGTCTGCCCAAATTGCTGGCATTTAAAACGCTGCTCTGGGTCGAGGGCATAGGACCGCACGTTTAAGTGAAGAAAACCTGCCTTAGTACGTTCTAGAAGTTATGTGCTATTAAAAGTAAGGATGAACGAGTCAGATTGAATCAGATTGCCTTCCACAATATTCTGCACATCTACAATGCCTTCTTAGGCACATTTAACTTTCGGGTCTTCTTTAGGGATATGCACCAGGTCTCTGCACGTCACAACAGCTTTACTGTAGTTTAATGGGGCGTGGAGCTCAGTCTCGATGGCATATTACCACAGGTTTTGGCTTTCTGCAGGTTTGTTACTTGTCGGGTACTCGATGTTTCCACCAACAGTGTCCCATTTCACACATGCTAAAGTACCTGCAAGCCCCTCTAAACACTTTTGTTCGAAATTTCCCTCTGGCCAGCCACAAACATTCTGTTACTAAACTCCCTAGATTCCTGAGTCCAGAAGACTGACTACAGAGGCTCTCTTATCTGACTGGGTGTTAGTAGCTACCAGTGGCCCACCCATTCCACTGGGAGGTGGAGGACAAAACTTTGAAGGATCCATCTCGGTCCTGCAAGCACCTAGGGAAATAAAAGTCCACACGGACAGAGCCCGCCTGCCTAGGTAAGCCTCACAACTGATGTGCAGCACGTTCCCCGGAGGATGAATTCTAACAACTTGTCCACCCCCTCCTCGTGCAGCGCACCTTCAGGTTTTTACCATTCTTGCAATCTAGGCAGTCAGAGCCGAAGTACTCCCACAGCTTACTGTGATGGGGGACTGGTGGTGGCTAACAATCCCCATCAAGAAGTCCAAAAATGTGGCAATAATGCCAAAATTTGGTGCTAAGTGATAGAAGACAGCATCTTCTGTAGTTACTAGTGTGTGTGTGTGTGTGTGTGTGTGTGTGTGTGTGTGTGTGTGTGTGTGTGTGTGTGTGTGTGATCTTTTTAATGCAGTAAGTGTTTCAGTGCACAGTTCCAGTTCTATGTAACTCCTATTTCCTCAGATCTTAAACAAGTGCGTATTGGCTCCGAGAGTTAAACTCCTCCGACTTCAAAACGCCATCACTAATGCAGTCTTCACAAGAGCTTTCAAGTGATTTGACAGTATCTGTCATTTTTCATACTGTCTGGGATTTGACATCTCTTTTCAAAAGCCGAGTAATCGTCCAGTATTCTGTAGTTCTCGTTAGTGTTCGTCTAAAATTCCATCTGCTGGACAGAAATGGTGACATTGGCTGCCAACAATACAGGTTCCACATGAAGGTCTGTTTAAAATAACACTGTTTACTAAAAAACAGTAGCTACACTCACAAAATTAAAGTGAACACATTACATCTGGACGTGAGGTGCCGGGCGCCACCCCGACGACGGCAGGGACGGGAGCGCACTCCGACCGAGCACTCTGCTCGCCGGGCCGGCCTGCCACTCGCTGCCGGCCCAGTCCGCACGCGGAGTGCTCTGGACAGCTAGACTGCTGGACTACTCACTACCCGGACAGCTCGCCTCAGCTCCGCTATCTGCTCACCTGCCCGCCGCGCCGCTTGTCCCAGCCGGCGACGATGACGCCCGCGACGAGCGAGTCCCGGTAGTTGTAGCACAGCTCGCGGAACACGTTGGCGGCCGTCTTCACCTGCGGAGGCTCGCCCATCTCCACCCTGCCGACACGTCGGGGATCGTCCGTTACGCGACACACGTCCATATTTCACTGTTTTTGCATTAGCTTTATTTCGTAACATTTACACAAATGTGTTTCCTTCTCCGTTCCCTGTAGAGTTTACGAGAGTCCGAAAATGCGGTACCCTCTCTCGACCCGTGCGGAGTTTTTCCGTTTCGTGCCCCGTGACTTACCTCTCGACACACGACAGCCGAGAGTAACCTCACTGTAGTAACTAAACAAAATGGAATGTTAATGCAGTGTGACCGTACTGCATATTTACTTGTTGTCTGACAGTCAAACATTTTTACACGACTGTCACTTGTTTTGTAATGGGTTCAGTTAACTACCACAATAAGGCTACAACAAATGAGTGTGATTACGTGTCAGTGTGCCGAAATTGTATTCAAATTTTGGAGCTGTTTTGTATGGAGCAGGGTTCAATATACTCACTAACTATCAATTCGCGCACAATGCCAAGTTACTGTCATATTAATGTCGACTGATGGAGAACTTTCAATAACAGTAACTAAAGGATTCCTACTTTACTTATTGTTATCAACTATTCCACATGAATCAACATTAATACAACACAAATTGAAATTTGTGAAAAATTTATTTAGGAACAATGGATTTCGGACAATAGTTTCATTTCATGCGAAGATCATATTATCTAACTGGAAACATACAAAACACGTTTGCAGGGTAATGGAATGACAACATCGAAAATTTCTGTCACAATGGAAATTTCTGTCACAATGGACTGAAAACCAGGCCTCCTGCTTGTTGCGAGCATTCAACTTAACCATTTTGGCTATTTGTGCACGATTCCTGGTCAGACCAAAATTTCCATATGACATCATCCATGTGTCTACAACCCACATTTGTACATTCATTATAAAATTCCTATAATTTTAATTGAAAGATGCTGGCAAGGTTCTATGGGTAAATATGATGCTGCAATGCCTGTACTGTTAAGAGGCATGGTGCAATGTTCCTTCAGACATGCACACACATTGCGTTGTACTTATTAACAAAACAGGCACCACAATATCTTAATTTGAAATGAATCTAAATTCAAACTAAACTTAAATGAAAAGTTCAATTTGGAATCTTATGATATCAAGATTCAAAAACTATGTATTAGTAGTTTATTGTCGAAAAGAAACTGTAGTTGTGACAAAGTAACTGCTGAAAAGTTCAACAGAAGAGAATTAGTCTTTCAGAAGCCTTCGTCTTCCGTATTGTGACTAAGTACAGCCTGCCAAAGCTGACAAAACTGAAGAACGAGACCCCCTCCCTTCCTACATGCACACGGATTCTAATCCTGAAAATTGGAAGCAAAGAAGTGTAGTCAACATGGGCTCTAAAATGCATGCATTAAGAGCTATGAAAACTTTTTCCATCTTTGTTACTGCAAAGCACATCCCATTTGCTGAAGAAGTGATCACAGTTCTTTAAGTACACATTTTAGGGGGCCTGTTTAGTGTGTCCCCAACCCCCCCCTCCCCCCCCTTCTCTCTCTCATGACACCCTGTATATGTTGGCACAGTGCAAGTGTTAACACAGCAGTACATGCTAATGCCGATACTCACTGCATGAAGTCCAGATGGTAGGCAACTATGTCTGCAATGTTCTGAGTGTCAGCCGCAGACCCGGAGCGGCAGCAGTAGATGGTGTCCGTGATGCGCGTCAGCTTGTCGGTGACGCGGTTCGCTATGTATGTACCGGTCGTTGTCCGGGAATCGGCACCGATCACCACTCCGCCATCGTACTCCACGGCCATAATGGACGTCTGCGGCAGAAAGCGCTACGTGAACCTACTGACGACAGCTGGGACAGCCGCGGTCTGTTAACCACTACCAACACCATCTACAAATAACAAACAGCAAATGTGGACACACTGGCTGTAACTAACTGGCTGAGAACAAAAGATTGAAACTGAAGAAAATGCAAAAAAGGTAAGAAATTAAGATTATGATGAGACAACAACAAATATGCCGCAGTGTCCCACAACACCATGCAGCAGAACTCATGAGGCGGCCGCAAGCTCTAATTAGTTGACGGAATGGTGTACTGTCAGAGCAAGGCGACACCAGTGCTCACAGCTGCGATGGCCCCAACTGTCAGCTGACAGGAAATTTCGTGCGCTCTGTGCGCTTTTGAAGTTGCTGGTACACTGAGGGAAGCAAACTTTAAGATAATGTTATACAGAGGGAAGAGAATGGAGATATGACACTGCAGGAAGAATCTGAAAGACTTAAGACACAGAATACGGAACATCCCTCAGAATTATCAATGTCCTCTGGAGAAACAGCAATGACAAAACTATTCCAGCTGGTCTCCTCATTTTTTCTACAGCTGTGAGATTGGCAGAGCAAATTTTACATCAATATTCTCTGTTTGCTGTTTCACTCTGTAACAAATATAACATGATTAAACAGGAAAAGTTACACCAAAGTACTTTAACACTCACCATTTATTTTAGCAAATATGGTGTAACAACTTGAGTGCACCTCTCTGTAGCCACTCAACTTCAAAATTACCAGGGCAAGACAAATTAGGTCTGTCTGCAGTCAATTTGAGAGAATTGAAAATGAGAGAGTAGTAGTGAGAAAACTGTTCAATTGAGCATTTAATCTGTAATGAAGTTTACCAGAGACAAAAATATTGTGAAAATTATGTATGAAACAAAATAAACTGACAGATATACAGGGTGATTCAAAAAGAATACCACAACTTTAGGAATTTAAAACTCTGCAACGACAAAAGGCAGAGCTAAGCACTATCTGTCGGCGAATTAACAGAGCTATAAAGTTTCATTTAGTTGTACATTTGTTCGCTTGAGGCGCTGTTGACTAGGCATCAGCGTCAGTTGATGCTAAGATGGCGACCACTCAACAGAAAGCTTTTTGTGTTATTGAGTACGGCAGAAGTGAATCGACGACAATTGTTCAGCGTGCATTTCGAACGACGTATGGTGTTAAACCTCCTGATAGGTGGTGTATTAAACGTTGGTATAAACAGTTTACAGAGAATGGGTGTTTGTGCAAAGGGAAAAGTTCTGGACGGCCGAGAATGAATGATGAAAATGTAGCACGCATCCAGCAAGCATTTGTTCGCAGCCCAGGAAAATCGACTCGCAGAGCTAGCAGAGAGCTGCAAATTCCACAATCATGGATGGAGCGCCACCACATTGGCACTTATCTGTCCGTAACTACCTGAACGTCAACTACCCGAGGCGATGGATCGGCCGCCAGGCAGCCCGTGACAGAGCACTTCATCACTGGCCTGCAAGAAGCCCTGATCTTACCCCCTGCGATTTTTTCTTATGGGGGTATGTTAAGGATATGGTGTTTCGGTCACCTCTCCCAGCCACCATTGATGATTTGAAACGAGAAATAACAGCAGCTATCCAAACTGTTACGCCTGATATGCTACAGAGAGTGTGGAACGAGTTGGAGTATCGGGTTGATATTGCTCGAGTGTGTGGAGGGGGCCATACTGAACATCTCTGAACTTGTTTTTGAGTGAAAAAAAAAAACCTTTTTAAATACTCTTTGTAATGATGTATAACAGAAGGTTATATTATGTTTCTTTCATTAAATACACATTTTTAAAGTTGTGGTATTCTTTTTGAATCACCCTGTATATTGCAGTATGTAAGTTATGTACAATCACACTTTAAGAATGTAATAATTTCAATTCCAAAAAAAAGATAGGTTTTGCCAGGAACAAATAAAGACCAAATCACCAGTCAAACAGGTGTAAAATATTACCAAAAATCATTTATGGAAGAATGGGAAGACTCGTAGGAGAAGGCAATAGAGGAAATCAGTGTAGGTTCTGGAGAAACACGTGAGCATTCTTGGAAAACTCACCCTACAACTTATCTTAGGAGATAAGTTGAAAAAAGACAAACCTATATTTAATGCATTTGTCAATTTAGAAAGGGAATATTAGGCAATGTCAGACAAACTGCTTACAGGAATACGGTACAAGATGAACTGGCAGCTTTGAGAGACCAAATACGGAAGACAGCAAGCATGGGGTAACACGATCCTACAGTGTAACATCTATCACTTTTAACCACTTAAGGTCGATGAAAGATGTCCACGGAATTTTATGTAAATTGGAGGTGGAGAGAGGACGAAAGGAAAAGGGGAGGGGAGGGATCACTGCTGCCAGCTGCATTGGGGTATTACGCGGAATCAGTGGTGACGACTGCAAATTTGTAGAAGATCAGGATTCAAACCTGGGATCTCCTGCTCACTAGGTAGGTGTCGTAACCGCTGTGCCATCCGGGACACAGTGTTACCGCAATTGCACGGACTACCTCGGCTCGCCTCACTTTAATCCACACTCCCATCGAACGCCACCTATCCACAGGACGTGTCCGAAAGCGCACACACGCCACACATTCGTACAATTTGGTAGGCACAGCTGGGCAATGAATCCACCTTCTTCAGTGCATATGTACAAATATATCTGACCTCCCGTGGAAATATCGGAAGAGCGAATACGGAGGAGACGGACATAGGCTACAGATAGGTAGCATTCGATGGGAGAGTGGCTTGGCTGTGAGGCGGGCCCAGATAGTCCGTGTAGTTGTGATAACACTGTGCACCTGCCTAGTAAACACGAGACTCCTGGTTTGAATCCCGGTCCAGTACACACTTTCACTCATCTCCACTGATTCCGCATAACGTTCCGACACAGCTGACAGCAATGATCCCTCCCCTTTCCTTTCCTTTCTTCCCCCTCCACTTTCAATTTACATATAATTGTACAACAGCTACAGATTCTGCACGATGCCCGACATGTCTGAAAGGACAGACACCGTACATTCATTCACATAATGTGCGTGGACACTGAAGACATAGTTTAGGTATTAAGTGCGGAATATCCTGCTGTGTGCACCCTCATTTGACCTGGGTGCTAACATCGACAAGGCGCGATGGCGAATGTGTGTCTCCACCTGCTGTGGAGACCGACTTACGCTTCGGTGTCGTGGCTCGGCAGTGCCTCTGAAGCCACGGAGCAAAACGCACTGACGATGATAATGTCGGTGGCAAAAAAAACAGAAACATCATTATGAGAACTCATTTGGTAATGTGCCATTCTATAATGTAAAAGAAGTACACGAATATATGTTGTGCTCTGTTACAAGTTATGAAATAACAGAGCTCTGTTCACCCATCTTAACTGGAGCTGTAGATTAAAAAACATCAGGTGTAAAATACAGAAGAGTTACCGCAAAGCCGTTTACGACATTTAGTGACTGACAGATCGGAGCTCTTTCGCCACCCGCCCCACTGCAGAAGGTGCACGAGTCACACGTCGGTCTAGTGGCACTGCACAGTAGGTCCACAGAAGTAGCTAACTTCAGGAAGGGTGTCCACAAGTTGTTTATAAAATAGAGTTAGCAGACAGGCATTCGGGTGATAGGTCTTAAACGGAGTGGAACACATCAATTAAAAAACTTTCCACCTGTAGAAACTATACAGGGTATTACGTGGGTGAGAATGAGATTGACACAAAATGCAAAATGGCCAAGCAGGAATGGCTAGTGGACAAATGCAGAGCTGTAGAAAAAAACACACACACACACACACACACACACACACACACACACACACACACACACACACACACACACACACAATTTGCTGCCTACAGGAAAGAATGGAAAGCCTAGAAGTGCAAGGAATATACAGAAGGCCTGTGTAAGGGAAACAAATCTGAGAACAATATTATAGATACAGAACATGAAGTAGATTAAGATGATGTGAGATACGATACTGTGAATTTGACAGTGTGCTGAAAGTCTTAACGAGGTCCCCTGAAGCAGATCACATCCCCTTCCCAGTTATTCCAATTGGTGTATACCCTTGCAGACTTCAGAAAGGTAATAATTCCAATTCCAAGGAAGACAGGTCCTAACGTGTTAATATTGCCAAACCATCTGTATAGTAAATCATCACTGCAAAATATTGACACAATTTGCTTGCAGAAGAATGGGAAAACTGGTAGAAGCCAATCTGAGGGAAAATCAGTTTGGGTTCTAGAGAAATGTAGGAGCACTCGAGGCAATACTGACACTACGACTTATCCTAGAAGACAGGTAAAGGAAAGGCTAACCTGCATTTGTTGACTTAGACAAGGCTTCTGATAATGTTGACTGGAGTACACTTTTTGACAGTTTGAAGGCATCAGGCCTAAAGAAAAGGCAACAATAAATATTTACAACTTGTGCAGAAACCAGACTGCAGTTCCAACAGTTGTAGGACGTGAAAGGGGAGCAGTGGTTGAGAAGGGAGTGAGACAGGGTTGTAGCCTGTGCATGATGATATTCAGTCTACACACTTGCCAAGCTGTGAAGGAAACTGACAAGAAATTTGGAAAGGGAATTAAAGTTCAGGAAGAAGAAATAAAAACTTTTAGATTTGTCGACAGCATTGTAACCGTGAAAGAGATGGCAGAGGGCTTTAAAGAGCAGCTCAACAGCACAGATAGTGCCTCAACAGAGATTAACCAGTGGAGATACACAAGCAAAGCATGGGCAATGGAATGTAGTCAAATAAGGCCGTGCTGAAGGAATTAGATTAAGAAATGATACACTGGGACAAGGAGATTAATTTTGAACACCAAATAAAATGCATACTTGCAGTAGCAAGAAAAGTTTTCCTGGGGGGTGGGGGGGGAAAATAAAAAAAACAACATTACATATAAATTCAAGTGTAAATTGACCGCTCTCTAATATCTCTGAGTGTACCTACTCCTCCCTTTGTAGTGCCACGAAACACACTTTCCTCCTCATTCAGTTGACACCTCTTAATTCCTCAGTCTAGGTATCTGTAAAAACTCCCCAAAATTTGAATTTATATTTGACATTCTTTTCAAAAAATCCTTTCTTGCTAATTTTAGTGCCATCTTCTAATCTGCTTCCCTCAGTACCACCTGGTTTCATTCAACTAAATTCCATTCTTCATTTTGCTTTTTGTTGACAGTCATATTAATGCACGAACACAATAGGCCAACAAATGATAACTGACTGCTTCACTGCTCGAGGTCTACTCAGTTTGTGTACGGCTGGCAAATTGGAGGTGACGAAGCAGTTGACCTCGGTTATGGTTTGTACTGCCAGCAGTAACATTAAAAGCATTGGCAGAGGGTTGGCCTTGCGATCACTCTCCTACTGTGGATGCCAGTACAAATGTTAACTGGCTCAGCAGTGATTTGCCATGTGTGTTACCCGATGAGTGGAAAAGTACTGGAGTATGGAATGCAATACGTAGACAGCATTAAAGCTCTCAGAACTTTATAATGAACAGAAATGTTTAAGGAATGCTACAAACCATGGATTTAAAAACAAACTGAAAATAGAGACTTGAAGGGAAATAAGGAAGCCGTTACAAATTAATGTGCATGATGTGAAAAAGAAAATTAAATCTTTGTTGGTATCTTTTCGCTGTAAACATTTGTAGGATATTCCTGTAAACTTTAAATTATATCTGAACAATCTTCAGGTAAAATCTTGCATACAGATTTATTTTATACCTGTATTTCAGAGATATTTACCTTAAGCTGGCATATGAACCCCCAGTAGCTAAATATCTCACAGCAAACATTAATCTCTCCTCTGCAGGTACTTCTCTCCTACAAGAGGCGCAATCTTTATAAATTTTAGGGCATACACAATTCAAAATCTGTAGCATTCATTTGGGGAAAAATTTATGAAAATAGCCCATATTCCAATTCAGCTTTAACATCAGACAGTCTTGTCCCACCACATTGCTCCTCAATTTTTGAAAGTGAGGTCATCCACCAGTTTTATTTCTTCTTGTTTTTTGATGATCAGTTTCTTTCAGTAAAAGAAATGTCATACATGCAACAACTGCTGAATCATCCTAATTCCTCAAAATATCAGCTGGTCAAATTGTAATTAAAACAACTTTATAGCAATAACAAAAAGGGAGCAATCTCATCAGGTTATTAGAGCCAATTGAGATTCCACACAGCCGAATCCCTTGGCTCCCACACCTCTATTTGGAGGGGATGAGGGGCCAAACACCTAAACATTGGTGACCAACATTCGGCCAAATTCACTGGCTGTCACTTGTTAACCTAGTCAGTACACACCTGAGAAATTTCTTTTCAAGGAACTATTCGTATTGTTTGACTGAGCTTTCAAGTCCTTTGCCCCATGACAGAATCACAGTGTTATCAGCAAACCTCACATTTCAATGTACAGGTTCACTAATATGAGGGAGAAGCTACAACCCTACCTCACACTCTTCTTATTCACTGCTTCTCTCACATCATTAAGACCATTGGGGGTCGGGTTGTTTGGGGAAAGAGACCAAACAGCCAGGTCATCGGTCTCATCGGATTAGGGAAGGAAGTCGGCCATGCCCTTTCAAAGGGACCATCCCAGCACCGTTAAAACTGCCGTTGCGTTTCAGACTAAGTGGTAGATTTGCATAACACCAAGTGTATAACATACATGCTGCAGTTCTCATAAATCATTCACCTATCTCAGATTAATAGTGTTTAAAGCAATAAGGGTTATGCCTGGACTTCAGAAATTAAGTTACACCTGCCTTCCCCTCTTGAGACCACTGCATACTGACAGAGGCACACTGTCAGCAAAGGGTACGTGTTCTGGTTCTCCTGCCAACATAATTCCGCTGCGGTATTAATAACTGGTGCATCACATGTGAGTGAAATGGCATGGCAACTGAAAAGTTTGGAGATGGTTTAATTATGTGGGACATACAATTCTAGATTGCACACGGATTCACCATAAGATTCTGGCAATATATGGGCCAACTGCAAAATCGCATCCAAAAGTAACGAAACTATGTCAATTTGACAGAGGATGCACTGACATAGATGATGCTAAGCGTGAAGTACAGATCTTGCACTACGTGATTTCCACGTTTTTAGCAAGCTGAAACTACATCTGGGAAGGAGGGATATTTTCCAACTACAAGTACATTCACAAAGCAGTTCTCAAATGTGTGCGTTTGATAGCAGGAATTTCTTCCATTGAGGAATGAAATGACTGGTGGAGTGTTCCAACTGTCATTTACACGGACTTGGTGACTGTGTGCTGTATGTCATGTATCTGTGTCACTTAGAAATTGTGTAGTGCACCATTCAATGAAAGTTCTTTGGCTATCCACAGTAATCTGTACAGTACTTTTCAAAGTTCCTCATACAAAACGGAGGGGAACGGACAGTTTCCACTATTAATACTCATTCTGCAATTGCCAGCCACTTGTCTCCTACCACTCCTCCTCCAGTACATCTTCCCCTATCAGTTGACACAATTGCTTCCCATTTGCTAGCAATATTTTTTTATCTTCTCTGTTAGCAGATTACGTAGTAAAGGATACCAGTAGTCCTATCATTGTGTCTGCAACTCGATGCTTCCTCTATACAGTGAGTAGCAATCTGTCCTTTCCATATTATTGTTAGGTTGGAAAATGATAGTTTTACTGTAAGTTGGTGAAGCCAACATATTTGAATATAAAAAGACCATGCAAAAGTTACAGGTAGAGCCCCCTTGTATTTTTCGTAATTTATATACGATATACTTAAATACATGTCTTCAAACTTGTAGCGTTGGCCATTATCTGATAGAAATTTTCTGAATATATCTTGTAGTTTTAGTTTTATAACAAAAAACATGTTAGATATGTGAACTTAAGACATTGCCCTAGGCTGCAAGTCAATCTATCACCACAACCTCTCTTTCACAGTCATTGGTTCCACCAACTTTAGTGACATCATCTACCAACCAGACCTAGCTCTCAGGCTATGCTATTAATCATTCTGTCACCATATCATAGATTTTAGTGGTGGTGTCCACTATCACCCTCTAACCACAGACAATCCTGAACCGCTGCACTGCATAACAGGCAAAATTACTGGTGCATGTATCTTCAACTGTGAACAATGAAATTATGGATGATAGGGTGAGGGTTGCACTAAGCCACTATTACCAGCAAAAACCTCATTTTAAAAGGCTACAATAGGAACCTTACTTTACTGTGCAAGCTTGGTCCTGATCTGTAATGAAACGGGTCTGAAGATTCGCATATGTCACTGTTAACAGTATGGAGTCAAAAGGATTTATTCAGTTATTATGTAGTTACCAAGTTTCAGCATACCTAATGGTATATTTTTACAGTTTTACAATTACACCTAATAACTTTTCAAAACTGAAACAAAAGCAGTAGACTGTAAAAAGAACGATTATTTACACATCAGAAACTGAAATCCATCATTTTCTTCTTAGCACAATTAACTGGTACATATATGTCTTTCATGTAAAAGGATGGAAAATTAACTTTAATAATGACAGAATGCTAAGAAGAATTATGTATTTTAAGATGTCGCACGGACTGTCGTGGTTTCAATTCCAGCAATTGGTTTTTACTCTTCACCTTCTAGCCATCAGTAACACGATGTAATTACATACAAGGACAAGAAAAAATAATGAAAGGGTACACTGAATCAATAATATTTAAAAGTCAAGTAGTGTTACTTCGAGAGTGAGTCAGCATACAAACGATCTTTAAGAGTTCCTTAATTTGTACTTGTTCTGAAAACTATTACTTACTCCTGTCATATGTTCAGCGTTCATCCAGTCCTCATCCATCGGACCTGCACGAATACTTTCCACGGGATATTTCATAGTTCCTACAGATGCCATTATTTTGCAGCACGAAAGCTCTTCCTTCAAGTCTTATCACGTTTCTTCAACTCACTCAGACAACAGACAGTCTACCGAAAGGACGCTGTTCAAAGATTTGCCATACGATTAACATAAAACTTTCCTGTGTAGCACAGTAAAAAAAAACGAAGCTTATCTTACGGGAATACATAAGATCAAAATCGGAAGGGTGTAATTCAGTGGTCTACTCTATGAACCAAATCTTGATTATGACGCCTTTAATAATTTCGCTTTCGCGAATACGATATCTTAAGTTAGTAGGGAAGGTTAACTTAACCTCTTTGGTTGCGCATATCTGTCGATGCCTCGATGGCGTTTCGATGGATACTCTTTGCACTTACCTTGTGTCAAATCAATGGGGTGGAATGCACCTTTACACTAAGTGAGGTTAAAGTAGACAGTGGTTTGTTATGATGCGTGAAGCAGAAGGAGATAGCTTTCTACATACCGAAGAATGTTCCCAAAAGGTAGTCACATAGGTTACTCATTTATATGACAGCGGTCTGGCCGTAAAAATTGTACTGATGGCTTATGGTGTTCAGCAAAAAATTACACGTATTCGACGATTCTTTGCATCATTTCTCTAGTACCAGGCAATACACAAAGACCATTCCAATAGCAATGCCCGAAACACTGCTTAATAAATATTGTTACACAAATACGTCCAGATGCAAAACATGAGTGGTAGATCGATTGTCCGATAAACAAAATATAATGCAGGTCATTTAAAGCTAATTCACTGTCATTAAACTTTGAGAAGACGCACTATATGCAGTTCATAACCAGTAAGAGATTTCCTTCCAGCATAACATATGAAGACATGCAGATCGAAGAGGTTGACAGTGTTAAATTTCTGGGATTGCAAATCGATAATACATTCAGTTGGGAAGAGCATACCACAAAATTGCTTAAGCGCCTAAATGTCTGTATTTGCCGTGAGAATGTTGTCAGATGTAGGAGGTATAAATATAAAAAAGACTTGCCTACTTAGCTTACTTTCATTCTATTATGTCATATGGGATCGTATTCTGGTGCAACTCGTCAAATCGAGCAAAAGTTTATAGAGTACAAAAGCGTGTGATAAAAATCATTTGTGGTGTAAGTTCAAGAACATCTTGTAGAAACCTGTTCACGGAACTTTGTATTTTAACCACTGTTTTTCAGTATATTTATTCCTTAATGAAATTTGTTGCAAGTAATACATCTCTATTTCCAACCAATAGGTCAATACATAGTATCAATATTAGGAATAAGAACAATCTACATAAAGACCTAAAATCACTTACCTTGGTACAAAAAGGGGTCCAATATTCAGGAACACACATTTTCAATAAAATGCCAACAACCATTAAAAACTTGGTTTCAGATAAAGCACGGTTTAAACAGAGTTTGAAAGTCTTTTTGATAGGCAAGTCCTTCTATGCCATTGATGAATATCTTAACAGAAACTGTTAAGCCAGCTTAAGTAAAAATGTTAGATTTCAGTTTTGACAACACTTGGTCACAACAGTCAAGCTTAGGTATTTTGTGTATGATAAATTTATTAATAGTGCATAAGTGTTTCATTCTGACAGCGTGTTAATTCTGTAAATATTAGCTGTTCCAGTTTACTGCATTGTATTAACCTATTTCAACTATCTCCTGACAAATGATCAGTTTAGTAGGTAATTATTATATTAAAATGTTTTATGTTTTTATGTTATACTTTCTGATATGTTCCACACCCACGAGAATCATCTCATTTTTTGGGTCTATGGAACGAAAACGGTATCTAATCAAATCTAACTCTGTTGATATGTTGAGTGAATATGTTGTTCTATGTGCAAGGGTATGGAAGACCAGATTACGGGTAAACATTGCGGTTTTTGTGTCAGAAAGGTAGTGCGTTTCTCAAATTGTTTAAAATGCTAGAAACAACCCAAACGCTAATTTAGTTATCTTTCTACTATTTAACGTAATTGTATACTGGACGTGAAATACGATACCGTATATAAATTTCTACAAATGTCAGAATATTTGACTTACATGAAAAGAAAGGAAACGTGGCCTGGATTCAACAAGAATGGGGCAGCGAATGATTACTTAAACATCTGTCATAGTTTATATGCAAAATAAGTAATTTACATTTCAGTCACTCCCCTTTTCCAATAAATTTTTTGTTAGAGAAGATAAATGATAGCCCATGCCATTGTGTATCTGCTGCTTTTATATTCTCTTTTATGCACAGTTATTTGCATTACTAAATCCACAGATCGAAGGTGTCTTCAGATTTTTGGTGTCGCATTGTACTGAGTAATAAAACGTGGATGTTAGAAAGTCTACATCACTACCAAGTGATATTTTAAAGTGGTGTAGATTATGGCACATTGTTTTAAATGTTCAGATTTGTAAAATTGTAAAATTCAAAAATTACATGACTACACAATCAGTAAGCCAAAACTGAAATTGGGTAACTTGTGCAGAAACCATTTCGTAACAGTTTGTAGGGCCATGAAGTGGAAAGATCATGCAGGATGAGTTGCAGGGCTAGGAAGTGGCAGACTTTGGTCTAGGAAAATGCAATTAGTCTGCAAAGGAAATTGCTTACAAGACACTTGTAACTTACCCAGGAATACTGCTGCACTGGGTGAGACTTGTACCTACAAGGGCTAACAGGGCATATTAAAGCCAGCATAAATGGATACAAGTGCAAAAACCTTACAAACTTCAGAGAACCATACTAAATAAGGACTCTGTGAATATAATACAGCTTCTTATCTATGACATCTGCAGGTACTCGGAAGACAACAGAGACTAATTACAGCATGTCCAGACCTATTAAAGTGCTCACTTTGGAAGTGCACCACACACAAAGGGAATCTATTAAATCCAAATATCTGCCACAGTGGGGTGTAGCCTACTGTTTGCAGAGCATGTATGTAGTTCCAGAACTTATTCACATTGACAGCATCTGTGTTTCATTACGCAACTATAATCAAAACTGTCCACTGTTCCTTACACGTAAGTTAATTTCACAATTTAGGAGAGTGTATTGATGCAGCGAACTGGTGGCACTCGTAAAGGCACGAGCTGTTTTACCTCTTTTGGAAGGACGTTGGAAGTGATTGTTGCAGTACACTACTAGTTATATGTTCCTTATATTATTTTCAAGATTTCCAACAGAGTGATGTGGTTTGTCAGTGTACATGCTAGATCATGCTCTCACTTGATCCTGATGCTTCATCCCAGAGCCAGACATTGTTAACATTCAGATGTTGTAGCACCTTTCTCTTGTGGGCAAGCACTTTCTGCTTCGGACGTACAACGACATCTGGGCAGAGGGCACATTTCCCAGACAACGATGTGAAGCCACTGTCATACCCATACCTGAGCCCGGTATGGACAAACATCTTTCTTCTAGCTAGTGCCCCATTTCTCTCGCCACCTGTGTTTTCGAGGTGACGGGACATATGATTGGTGCCCGGCTGGTACGGTGTCTCAAGTCACGCAATTTACTTTCCACTGCACAGTGGGATTTAGTGTGTGCTGTTCTGCAGTTGACTGTGTTGTCACTTTGTCCACTTGTGTCATGAATGGTTTTCTGTGGAAATCCCAGACTGTAGCCACGTTTTTCAATTTAGAGAAAGCCTACGGGACCTGCCGGAGGACTGGTATTTTCTGTACACTCTAAATGTGGGGCTTCTGTGGCCGCCTGTGCCTTTTCCTTTAGGAATGTTTAAAAGACTGAGTTTTTGAGGAACTTGTCGGACACCTTAATCCAGAAAACCGTGTGCCTCAGGGTTCTGTCCTGAGTGTCATCCCCTTTGCTATTGCCGTTAATCCTATAATGGCCAGTCTTCTGCTGGGCATCTCTGGCTCCCTTTTCTTTTACAATTTTGCCATCTGTTACAGTTTCCACGGACCTGTCTCACTGAGTGGGATCTTCGGCGATGTCTGTCATCTTTACTCGTGTAGCATAGACAGAGGCTTTCGTTTTTCTTCTGACAAAACTGTTTGTATGAATTTCTGGTGGCACAATTCATTTCTTCCACTGTCTTTACATGTTGGGCCTGTTGCTGTTCTGTTTGTTGAAACAGTGAAATTCCTGGGGCTTTTGCTTGATGGGAAACTTTCTCGGGCCACCTACTTTTCTTACCCGGCAGCCCTCTGTACACGGTCCCTCGACGTCCTACGTATCCTCGATGGTACTTCCTGGGGAGCAGATGAAACTGCCCTCCTCCGTTTGTACCGATCCCTCGTCCGTTCGAAACTAGACTGGGGGTGTTTAGTTTACGCATCCGCACGTCCGTCCTCTTTACGCCGTCTCGGTACTATCCACCGTCGTGGCATCCGTTCGGCCACTGGTGCCTTTTACACTAGCCCGATTGAGGGTCCGTATGCAGGAGTTGCAGAACAACTGCCGTCCTACTGCCGTGACTTTCTCCTCGGCAGATGCGCGTGCAGTCTGTCACGCTTGGCCACCCGTCCTGCGCCTTTCCCTTCGACAACTCCTTCGATCGCCAGTATGCGGCGCATCCCTCTTCTGTTCCTCCTGGACTTCACTTTCGGATCTTGCTCCGGCAGCTCAACTTGGTGCTACCTGCAACTTTGAGTGGGTACGTGCCCTTCACCACCTCGGATTCGTGCGGTGGCCCGTGTTCACCTCGGCCTTTGTTCGCTTCTTAAGGTTACTGCACCAGCTGTGCGGTATCACCTTCAGTTTCACGACCTTCTCCCAGAACTTCACAATAGTACCTTTCTGTAAACTGGTGCCTCCTGGATTGAACGTGTGCCTTTGTCATTGGCACCTACATTTTTTGGTATCGGCTTTCGGAACACTGCCGAGTATTTACAGCAGAGCTCTTCACCCTGTATCGGGCCTCAGAATACATCCTTTGACACAGGCTTTTCTCTCTCGGCGCCCTTCAAAGCCACGCTGTGATGTGCACTGTCCCTCACTCAGTGCAACTCGTCCTGGAAAGCTATCACTTGCTCACTCTTGATAGCGTCACTGTGGTGTTTGTGGGATCTCGGCCGCCGACACTGTTGCCGAGGCTGCAGTCCTCGTACCTCGGCCCGCTAGTTCTCACATTCCCTCCGACGATCTCTGTGTTGCTGTCAGTTAGCAGGTGGTGTCACTTTGGTTTCACCGCTGGTCCTCCCTTTATGCAAACAAGCTCTGGGCTACTAAGCATCTCCCAGCAGCTACTTCCTCTTGACCCTTCTCGCTGTGAGGAGATTGTTTTAGCTAGGTTGTATATCAGGTAATGTCTTTTTAGCTGTCGCCATTCCTTAAGTGGCCCTCGGCCACCACTTTGTACTCGTTGTGCTCGTACTTTGATGGTCTGCCATTTCCTGACAGAAAGCCATGTTTTTAACCACTTGTTTATGTTTGCCATCTGATTATCGGCCATTTTAATGAACGACGCGTCGGCTGTTGACCCTGTTTTACTTTTTATCTGTCATAGCAATATGGCAAAGGCTATTTTATTTTTAGTTAATGACCACTGTTTTTCTATGGCATATTTTATAGACCTTTCTTAAAGTTCCTGTTTTTAGCTGTATTCTCTTCCATCGATTGGGATTAACGTGTAGTTGTGTTTTTAACTCTTCTCTTTGTCTTTGTGTAATACAGTTGTGATGTGGGCACGTATGACGTTAGTTGTTTTTGCGCCCTTAACTAAAACAAACAGTTTACATGCTGTGTGTAGATTTGATTGTGAGTGTTGCTACAGCTTTCCAGGTGGAATATGGGCTTAAATTTAGTAACAACGGGAATATTTGTATCGAATGCCAGTCACTTTGTTAGCGATACTCCTAAGTTTGACCTTTTATAACTAAACAGTTGTTAATAAAAAATGATCTGTGGGGCAGATAATGATACCCAGAAGAAATCGTGGGTTAGTTGAAATCCTCAGCACTGCATTGGCAACTGTGAGCAAAGTTGTAGCCTTTTGACCTAACGTAGACCTCAGATTTCACTACAGGTCACCATGGCCTCGTCATAGGACAAACCCGACATGTGGCATGGTAGGTGCATTGACCCAGTTGACCTGAAATTATTTGAGGCTAGATTTGAAATGTACTTGGTTACCTGTAATATGTTTTGGACAATGATCTTTTGTGGATGTATACTGAATGCCTTCTTGTGCATAGCTTTGGGTATCTTTCTCCTCAAATTGGGAAAAGTTTCATTTGCAGGCATACATACTTTGATGAAGCAGTTGAAGAGGTTTCTTTTAGACAGTTGTGGGTTTATCTGTTTCTCATAAATTCCATCATGAAGAGGTTTTATGTTACTGTCAGTACCTTCTTTTACACAATTTATACTCATTCTTTTTAAGTTACTAATAAGTGAAAATATGTAGGTGCACAAGTGATTTGATTTTCCAGAGCTGACATTGGAGAACTTAACTGCTCAGGTCACACAGTAATGTAGTTCTTCCTGTCCATGTTTTCATCAGCACATATACTCAAAGATTTAGAAACTGCTACCCTTTGTGCTAATTCCTGTGGGAGTGCAACATTAATTATTGTCATTACTCTATTTGATGTACAGAGTTGAATAAACAGTGATTTCTAAGAACTAATGGGGGTTCAGTTTCCAGAGAGACACTTAGTGATTCTTTGCTCGTCCCATCCAGGCGACCATCTCTGCTCTGTACACTATGTGGCAGGTTTTCAATGTGTATTGGGAGTAGGTGGGGGTGGAACCAGAGGTGTATGCTTTAAAACTGCCTTTTTGATCCAACCCCGGTCACAGAATTTAGGCATTTGAAATTTTGTGAGGTGTTTCCGAGTGTCCACTTTGACTTTCATCTGTTACAGTCGATATGTGGTTTAAAGTGGCACACCGTCATGCCCGTACCATCTGCAAATTGCTGTTATCTGCCCTAGTCGAAAGTAAGTCAGTAACAAATATTGAGCAGAGAATCAGTTCTACCGCAGAAACTCTGCAGACGACCCCCTGTCACCCCTCCCTGTTCTCTCGTCCACGCATCGTTTCCTGTCAGTTGCGTCAGAGTGGGGTCCGTTATAATATGTGGAATGGCTACAGTTATGTGTTAGCATACAGAAACTGCCTGCTTCTGTAAACTATACTGACATCAAATTGTGACCAGTGTTAATACACCCACTTTGTTAACTTTACGCACGCGCGCGCGCACACACACACACACACACACACACACACACACACACACACACACACACAAAAACTACGAAACAAATTAGTAGCATTAGGGATTACCAGTGGACCCCTGATTCCTTAAAGAATCAAAGTGGAATGCTAAGACAGCTTCAAAGTTCTGATTACTTTACAAAAGAGTTGATGCATTTTGTAGTAGACATTAAACATGCAAGTGAGAAAAAGTTTGGAAAGTGTTTGAAATTATATATATAATTTGTCTGAAGTCACTAAGTGCTCGTAATAGCAGACACTGGATGAGTACAGTCTGAGTAATTTGTCCTCTCTCAAGAGGAAAAGCTTTTTTTTCGCAAATACCAATGTGGGAGTCGTATCTCCTGAACTGTGTGTCGTACAGTGATAAGTTGTGCAGGCATAGTCTATGGTATTTGTGGATGCTTTCTGCAAAATTTGTTACCAAAAGTTGTTAGTAAAGAAGTAGTACAGTAATCTTCTTCCTTCATCATTTCCCGAAACGGATGTCAGCGAGAAAGTTTCTTAAACATTTGAAGTTATGGGTAAAGTTTATCCCTGTGAAGTACTAGACGAATCCAGGCTGGGTATTTGCACAATGTGAATTCCACTACCTCAGAGCGTAACACAGTTTCTAGTGGTAATACGTGTGTCACTGTGTTAAACCTTCCACCTCTTAATGAGTCAATTATGACAGCATTTTGAAACTGAAAATTCATATAATAATTATGAGGTACTGAAAATAAAACAGAGGGTGATGTGCAGCTGAGCTAGTGTGCCACAAACTGGCTCAGCTTCTTACCGGTATCTTTGTGTGAGAACCCCTCAGCCCCTGCGATGTGTCCCATTAACGCCTCGACCGAATTTTCTGACACTGTATTTCTGTAGGATAAATGCTCATTTCATGTTGACAACTGTGCCCCAGAACATTCTGAACTTAAGAAAAATTGTATATCCTCCCAAAAATTAATGTCCATCTGGATTTGACAGTCTTTCCGATGGAGTACAAAAGATACGTTCCCATATAGTTGCCCCTGTTGTACCTGAAATACGTAATGCGTCACTAACTCGAGGCAGTTTTCCAGAGAAAATGAAATATGCTGTCATCACACCCATCTTTAAGAAAGCGAGATCAGTGAGTACCAACCTGTTTCACTGCTTGACATTTCCTAAAATTCTTGAGGAGCAGATATATTCTGGAATAGTATCACACCTGAGTGACTGTAATGTCCTCAGTATATCACAGCTTGGATTTCAGAAGAGTCGATCTAGTGAGAAGCCATTTACATGTTCAGTCACAAAATTCTAAAAGTGCAAAATAACAAAATAGCGCATTCAGTACTTTGTGTGACCTATCCGAGGCATTAGACAGTGTGAAACACAATATTCTCCTAGATAGTTTCCATGGTGTTCACCAAAGCTCAATCTTAGGACCACTACTGTTTCTCATATATGTAAAAGATCTTCTGTCTAGTATATGACTGACAATTAGTTCCTTTTGCAGATGGCACCAGTGTTTGTCAGTCCAGGCATGTACACTGTGACAAAAGAAATGGTGAACGATGTTCTCAAAAGTATCAACTCATTTTGTGCAAATCATCTCACCCTCCATATTAAAAAGACATGACATATTCATTTCTGCACATCTGGGATACTACACCACTGATAAGTGCAACAAATGATGAGAAAATAATAAGCAGGGTGGAAATTTCAAAAGTATTGGGTGTCCATATTGATGAGAATCTAAACTGCATACGGTACACTTTGAAACCCTTGAAACAGTTCAGTCTCATTTGCACTTAGAATCACTGCAAATTTTAGGGAAGGAGGGATTAGTGAGTTGACATATTTTTCCACATTTTCGTTCAATAATTAGTAACTCACATTATTAAAAATAAAATAAAGCCATCAGTTATCAACACGTAGGTATATTGAGAAACTGATTTGTGATGTGAACTTAAAAAGTCTTGTTCCAGATTGTTACAAAATATTGTGCAAATGATCCGTCATGGTCCACTACAGGACTGAGTGAAAATATGCAAATTGACCCAGTGGAAGAGATTTCTGAGTGGGAAGCAGATAGGACTGAGCTCTGTGGCTAACTCGCCCACGCGCTCGTGGCGCGCCCATTTGCTACCCGTCCGGATGCTCGGAAGCCTCGCCTACGGCGTGCCCGTAGGTCTCTGCTTCTTCCTGCATTCCGTATGCGAATTGAACAGAAAAAATCACAAACAACGGATACAGTGGGACGTACTCTCTGCTCTGCAGTTCAGAGGGTTTCACAGTATAGATGCAGATGAGATCTGGATTCATGTGGAATAGCAGAATTTGAGTTTCTGTTGGTTTGAGGACTGAACTGTCACCTCTGAATGACTATCCCATTGTTCCCCTGCCTGTGTTTAGTACAGTATGTATGTAGTTGGGCCCCTCGTCATTATATTTGTCCTCAGTCATCGAAGGATCCTCCCACGTCTTCTTGCTGTCATATTATTCAGTAATATGACCCTCAGGTTGTCTGTCATTCGGATAAAATGCTGTCGGTGCGTGCGTATTGCCTTTAAATGTGTGAAGTGCTGATTTTCCTGGTGGAAACTTACGATCTACGAAATCTGAGGTCTCGGAAAGAGTGCAAAAAATGCCTGTTTTACCATATTTAATTCTTACATCGATGGAATGTCGAATCGAAAGTTCTGTTTTGCTCCTATATCCTAATGACATTTGCCTGATTGTTGTGCTCTGATAAATTTCAGTGCGTTTGTATTAGCCTAGGAGATAACTGTGCCAGGAGGAAAATTCGTGCAATGAGGCTGTAAAATTGCACGTACTGTCAAAAGGACAGCCACATTTGAGAGCAGGTAAAACTGTAGCTGGCTTTCGGACCTGTCGACCTCTCCCTTCACTGGACTGGTGGCCCTCATCTCGAACTCCCTCCCCTCCCGCACCCCTCCTCTCCCCACCCCCGCACCCCTCCTCTCCCCACACCCACCCCCGCACCCCTCCTCTCCCCACACCCACCCCCGCACCCCTCCTCTCCCCACACCCACCCCCGCACCCCTCCTCTCCCCACACCCACCCCCGCACCCCTCCTCTCCCCACACCCACCCCCGCACCCCTCCTCTCCCCACACCCACCCCCGCACCCCTCCTCTCCCCACACCCACCCCCGCACCCCTCCTCTCCCCACACCCACCCCCGCACCCCTTCTCTCCCCACACCCACCCCCGCACCCCTTCTCTCCCCACACCCACCCCCGCACCCCTTCTCTCCCCACACCCACCCCCGCACCCCTACTCTCCCCACACCCACCCCCGCACCCCTACTCTCCCCACACCCACCCCCGCACCCCTACTCTCCCCACACCCACCCCCGCACCCCTACTCTCCCCACACCCACCCCCGCACCCCTACTCTCCCCACACCCACCCCCGCACCCCTTCTCTCCCCACACCCACCCCCGCACCCCTTCTCTCCCCACACCCACCCCCGCACCCCTCCTCTCCCCACACCCACCCCCGCACCCCTTCTCTCCCCACACCCACCCCCGCACCCCTTCTCTCCCCACCCCCACCCCCGCACCCCTTCTCCCCCCACACCCACCCCCGCACCCCTTCTCTCCCCACACCCACCCCCGCACCCCTTCTCTCCCCACACCCACCCCCGCACCCCTTCTCTCCCCACACCCACCCCCGCACCCCTTCTCTCCCCACACCCACCCCCGCACCCCTTCTCTCCCCACCCCCACCCCCGCACCCCTTCTCTCCCCACCCCCACCCCCGCACCCCTTCTCTCCCCACCCCCACCCCCGCACCCCTTCTCTCCCCACACCCACCCCCGCACCCCTTCTCTCCCCACACCCACCCCCGCACACCTTATCTCCCCACCCCCACCCCCGTACCCCTTCTCTCCCCACCCCACCCCCACCGCCGCACCCCTTCTCTCCCCACCCCCACCCCCACACCCACCCCCGCACCCCTTCTCTCCCCACCCCCACCCCCACACCCACCCCCGCACCCCTTCTCTCCCCACCCCCACCCCACCCCCGCACCCCTTCTCTCCCCACCCCCACCCCACCCCCGCACCCCTTCTCTCCCCACCCCCACCCCCACCCCCGCACCCCTTCTCTCCCCACCCCCACCCCCACCCCCGCACCCCTTCTCTCCCCACACCCACCCCCGCACCCCTTCTCTCCCCACACCCACCCCCGCACCCCTTCTCTCCCCACACCCACCCCCGCACCCCTTCTCTCCCCACACCCACCCCCGCACACCTTCTCTCCCCACACCCACCCCACCCCCGCACCCCTTCTCTCCCCACACCCACCCCACCCCCGCACCCCTTCTCTCCCCACCCCCACCCCACCCCCGCACCCCTTCTCTCCCCACCCCCACCCCACCCCCGCACCCCTTCTCTCCCCACCCCCACCCCACGCCCGCACTCCTTCTCTCCCCACACCCACCCCCGACCCCTTCTCTCCCCACACCCACCACCGCACCCCTTCTCGCCCCACACCCACCCCCGCACGACAGTACTAAAAGTCTATATGCCAACTAGCTCTGCATATGACGAAGAAATTGAAGAAATGTATGATGAAATAAAAGAAATTATTCAGATGGTGAAGGGAGGCGAAAATTTAAGTCATGGGTGACTGGAATTCGGTAGTAGGAAAAGGGAGAGAAGGAAACGTAGTAGGTGAATATGGATTGGGAGTAAGAAATGAAAGAGGAAGCCGCCTTGTAGAATTTTGCGCAGAGCATAACTTAATCATAGCTAACACTTGGTTCAAGAATCATCAATCAAGTTTGTATACATGGAAGAACCCTGAGATACTAAAAGATATCAGATAGATTATATAATGGTGAGACAGAGATTTAGGAACCAGGTTTTAAATTGTAATACATTTCCAGCGGCAGGTGTGGACTCTGACCACAATCTGTTGGTTATGAACTGTTGATTAAAACTGAAGAAACTGCAAAAAGGTGGGAATTTAAGGAGATGGGACCTGGATAAACTGACTAAACCAGAGGTTGTCCAGAGTTTCAGGGAGAGCATAAGGGAACAATTGACAAGAACGGGGGAAAGAAATACACTAGAAGAAGAATGGGCAGCTTTGAGGGATAAAGTAGTGAAGACAGCAGAGGATCAAGTAGGTAAAAAGACGAGGGCTAGTAGAAATCCTTGGGTGACAGAAGAAATATTGAATTTAATTGATGAAAGGAGAAAATATAAAAATGCAGTAAATGAAGCAGGCAAAAAGGAATTCAAACGTCTCAAAACTGAGATCGACAGGAAGTGCAAAATGGCTAAGCAGGCATGGCTAGAGGACAAATGTAAGGATATAGAGGCTTATCTCACTAGAGGTAAGATAGATACTGCCTACAGGAAAATTAAAGAAACCTTTGGAGAAAGAACTACTTGTATGAATATCAAAGGTCAGGTGGAAACCCAGTTCTAAGCAAAGAAGGGAAAGCAGAAATGTAGACTAGTTTAAAACTTTAGAGAATAAACTGAAGCACTTACTAGTAGAGAAATGCTATTATCCCATACAAGATTTCAAATTCTAATATCTCCTCATAAAACTGTTAATGTGCTTTCCGTAGGCTGGCTAGCAAGGAAAGCGTTTCTGAAGAAGAGAAATTTGTTAACATTGGGTATAGATTTACGTGTCAGGAAGTAGTTTCTGAAAGTATTTGTATGGAGTGTAGCCATGTATGGAAGTGAAACGTGGACGATTACTAGTTTGGACAAGAAGAGAATAGAAGCTTTCGAAATGTTGTGCTACAAAAGAATGCTGAAGATTAGATGGGTAGATCACATAACTAATGAGGTGGTACTGAATAGGATTGGGGAGAAGAGAAGTTTGTGGCACAACTTGACTAGAAGAAGGGATCGATTGGTAGGACATGTTCTGAGGCATCAAGGGATCACAAATTTAGTATTGGAGGTCAGCGTGGAGGGTAAAAATCTTAGAGGGAGACGAAGAGATGAATACACTAAGCAAATTCAGAAGGATGTAGGTTGCAGTCGGTAGTGTGAGATGAAGAAGCTTGCCCAAGATAGAGTAGCGTGGAGAGCTGCATCAAACCAGTCTCAGGACTGAAGACCACAACAACATCAATCCAAACCCCACCCCTCACCGCACAACAAATTCTCACACCATTGCGAAATTTTTTGATGACACTGTGATACCTCTCTACATGTCCTTCAGCCGATGCAGTCTTTTAGCCGAGTTGTGCCGTATAGCTGTTTTGTCCCTGATTTTATGTGGTACCTCTTCGTTAGTTGTTGTTTAATTCCAAAGAAAGCAGGTACTGACAGGTGTGAATATTACCACACTGTCAGTTTAATAAATTATAGTTGTAAAATGCTAACACAAATTCTTTATAGAATGGAAGAATTGGTAGAAGGTAACCTCGGGGGAAAGAACAGTTTGGATTCTGGAGAAATGTAGGAACATGGGAGGCAGAACTGATTGTATGGATTCTCTTAGAAGACAAGTTAAGAAAAGACAAACCTACATTTATAGCATGTGTAGACTTGCAGAAAGCTGTTGATAATGTTGACTGGAAAGTCTTTGAAATTCTGAAGATAGCAGGGTTAAAACACAGGTAACAAAAGGCTATTTACTTGTACAGAAACCAGGCAGCATTTACAACAACTGAGGGGCACGAAAGGGAAGCATTGGATGAGAAGGGGGAGACACATATTATTCAATTTGTATATTGAGCAAGCTGTAAAGGAACCCAAAGATAAGTTTGGAGTAGGAATGAAATCCAAGGAGAAAACGAAAAAATCTTGAGGTTTGCCAATGACATTGTAATTCTGTCACAGGCGGAAAGGACTTGGAAGAGCAGTTCAACAGAATGGACATTATCTTGAAATGTTGTCGTATTAAATCAGGTGATGTCGAGTGAATTACAGTAGGAAACAAGACACTTAAAGTAGGAGATGAGTTTTGGACTTCGGTCAGCAAAATAACTGACGATGGTCGAAGTAGAGAGAATATAAAATGTAAACTGGCAATGGCAAGAAAAGCATTTGTGAAGAAGGGACATTTGTTAACATCGAATATAGATTCGAGTGTTAGGAAGACTTTTCTGATAGTGTTTGCACGGGGTGTATCCGTGTACGGAACTGAAACGTGGACAATGAACAGTTTAGATGAGAAGGGAATAAAAGCTTCTGGTGCTACAGAACAATATTGGAGATTACTTGGGCAGCTTGCGTAACTGATGAGGAGCTACTGAATATAATCGGGATGGACTGAGAGCAATAGAAATGAAGAACTACGAAAAAAATTACATGGGCAAAAAGTGTGAACACTTCAACTGCTGGTCACATAAAGCTCGCTATGAGATAAACTACTAGCCATTTTTATGATTTTTCAATATTTATTGAGGACACTATAGTTCAATTCTTTTATCTTGGCGGTTCGCGCATGCCCGCCCAGATGCGGGAGATTGCTGCGTTGCCAGATGTACGCGCCAAGAGAAGCAGCGCCATAGTATAGTATGGGTCGCAGACTTACGTTTAGGGGGGGAGCGCGCAGTTTATGAAGTGAAGCCACCACGGCCGCATTAACCCTTTGGCTGCTACGGAGACGTGCTCCCCGGATTCCGCCATGTGCGCGATTTTGTCATCATTGCACTGCTCGCCTGTGCAGACACATGGTGTTTCGACTGCTTTGACACACTTTATCATTCGATTTCACAAAAACTATTTGGCCCAAAAATTTGATTTTTACACATCTTCTTGACTGATACCTTCCCCCCATAAATGACTTAATTTTGTTTCGATGTTCAACGCAGTTACTGTGCAGCATTAGATGTAGTAAACCATTGCACAAAATTTTGAAGAGTTTGCAGAGGTAAAAGTCACAGTGTACAATTTCCGTATGGTCGATTTTAGTTGCCACTAGAAATTTCAAAAAATTACATTCAAACGAATAAAATTCATGAAGTAAGACACTTCGATATTGTATTTAAATATGAAAATATTGAGTACCGATCAAGGTTTGAACTCAGAACCTTTCACTTAGCAGTCACACACTTTAACCATTATGCTAATGGAGCTCATCATTCAGCAGACCTCACGGAGGACTTTAAACTGTCATGCAGAATACCGACAAACACTGTCGGTATGATTATGAATTGCTCACGTTTCGTCGAAGTACAATAGGAAACAATCAATTACCGCTGTTCTTTATTGCGAAAAAGCGGTTAGTGAGATTGATACAAACACCTTTCCTTGCTTTCTCCTGAATTAGGATGCTTATTGCTTGTTTGGTGTAATTAATTAATAGAATATGTAGCAACTGGTATAAAGAATGGTTTTTCCAAACATTCTATAAAAGAAAGTCTGCTATCAAGACATTGCTTTTGTTCAGTTTTTTTATTTATGACTGAACGTTTCTAAAACTGAAGACACTCGTCCGTGCTCTGCACTGCAGTCGAGCTCTGGCAACGCCGTTCTCTGTTCATTGGCTGACTGTGTCTTGTGACGTCAGATGCGCAGAACGAACCCAAACTCGGCCGCCGTCGTGAGTGACGCGCACTTTAGTCAACAGAGGAGACTGACTCCTATTAACATATCCTATTTTTTTATTAGGAAAGTGGGAGAAAGTGTATTCCGTCAACTGCTGAGATCGGCAGTCGGTGTCCAGAATTAGGATCGCAAAGTAGAGAGAGGGAAGAAGACGGTGGTGGCGACGCTCCTGCCCGGTTCCTCCCAGGAGGAGTGCCGCCTCCCACGTCGCTTCCTCGTCGGTTAAACCGCACTGCCTCTGGTTCCGAGTCGTCCCCACGTCGCGGTTCGGTTGCAGAGCCTCGGAGAGTGGCCCGCGTTCCGGCGGAATTCTCCCTCCGTCTGCCTCTCCGTCTTCCAGATTCTTCACTTCTAGCACTGTCAGTCTGCTTACAGGCAGCCGAACCGGTTTTCCACTTCCTCCCGCCGTGCACCGGGTCTGGAGAACCCTCGACCGTACCTCCTCTGCCGGCTGCCTCGGTTGCCCCCCTTTTACTCAGTTTTAATCGCTTTTAAGTGCGGTCCTTTTTTCTCTCACACCCTGTTTTACATTTTAGGGACACTTTCTGTCAAACGGTGGGTGCCGCCTCCCACCTTCGACGCTCCGACAGTAACAGACCGGGACGTGTGGCGGGTGTTCTTTTATTGTCGGGGCACACAGTTTCGAATACTGGCTCCGTGGCCGTTGTTCGGCCTTCACAGCTGAGCTATTTGCCCTCCACCAGGCTGTTCTTTATATCCGCCGCCACCGACATTCTGCTTACGTCATCTGCTCCGATTCCCCGAGTGCCATCCGGAGCCTCGGTGATCCGTATCCGGTTCGCCCTTTCGTGCACCCGATCCGACACTCTCTTCGGCACCTGGCGGACGGCGGTTCTCCGGTTACCTTTATGTGGGTTCCTGGCCGTGTCGGTATCCCTGGAAACGAAGCTGCAGATGCCGCGGCCGAGGCTGCGGTCCTCCGGCCTCGGACGGCTTCTCGTCGTGTGCCTTCGTCAGATTGTAGCAGGGTCATTTGTCGGCGCATTTTACCGCTGTGGCGTGCCGATTGGGCTGCACTTACGGACGACGAGCTTCGGGCCTCGAAACCACTCCCCGCGGCTCGGACGACCTCTTCACGCCCTTATCGGCTGGAGGAGGTCGTTTCGGCCCGGTTACGGATCGGACACTACCGGTTGAGCCACCGCCATCTGCTGACGGCTGCGCCGGCGCCGGTCTGCCCGGGTGGGCAGTTGCTGACGGTCCGCCACACTTTGACGTCCTGTCCGACGTTTAATTCACTGCGCGTCGATCTCGGCCTGCCACGTACTCTGGATGAAATTTTAGCGCACGACCCGGGAGCAGCTGTTCGCGTTCTTCGTTTTATCCACTTGACAAACCTGTCTAAGGACATTTGATTATGCTGTTATTTTATCCTTTGCCTGTTAATGTGACTCTTATAGTGTTGTCCTTTTTAGTTGCTGTTTCAACCTTGTGCGTCGCAGTGCATTCCTAACTTAGTGTGGGTGCTAATGACCACTGTAGTTGTGTGCCCTAAAACCACAACAAAAAAAAAAGATCGGGGGTGTGACAGCTGCGGGCATTATGTGTTCCAGCGCATCGGGAGCCTCGAAAGGTGCCGACTGCCGCTCCAGTTATTTCTACCGCCTCGTTTTATTATTGACAGTCCGACTCGTGTCAGTTACTTATTAGCATTCTCAGTCTCCCAATCAGAAATCATTCTGTACCCTACAGCTGTCTTTACCTTCAATCCAGCCAGTGGGGGTCGCACACGCGTGGGCACATTCCAGCCCTCCAGCCCTGCGGGACTCCTTGTCTGCTCTGACCGACGTACCGGCGCGGTCTGTGAACTTCTACAGGGTTATTACAAATGATTGAAACGATTTCACAGCTCTACAATAACTTTATTATTTGAGATATTTTCACAATGCTTTGCACACACATACAAAAACTCAGTTTTTTTAGGCATTCACAAATGTTCGATATGTGCCCCTTTAGTGATTCGGCGGACATCAAGCCGATAATCAAGTTCCTCCCACACTCGGCGCAGCATGTCCCCATCAATGAGTTCGAAAGCATTGTTGATGCGAGCTCGCAGTTCTGGCACGTTTCTTGGTAGAGGAGGTTTAAACACTGAATCTTTCACATCACTATACGTGAAACTTGCCCACACGCGTTCAACCGTTTCTTCACTCACTGCAGGCCGACTCGTTTATTTCCCCTTACAGAGGCATCCAGAAGCTTTACACTGCGCATACCATCGCCGAATGGAGTTAGCAGTTGGTGGATCTTTGTTCAACTTCGTCCTGAAGTGTCGTTGCACTGTTATGACTGACTGATGTGAGTGCATTTGAAGCACGACATACGCTTTCTCGGCTCCTGTCGCCATTTTGTCTCACTGCGCTCTCGAGCGCTCTGGCGGCAGAAACCTGGAGTGCGGCTTCAGCCGAACAAAACTTTGAGTTTTTCTACGTATCTGTAGTGTGTCGTGACCATATGTCAATGAATGGAGCTACAGTGAATTTATGAAATCGCTTCAATCATTTGTAATAGCCCTGTACTTCTCCGTAGATTCTCTCGGCTCTGGCTCTAGTATTCCCTCCGGTGCCTCGATTTTACTATTCCTACGTACTTTTCTCGTCCGATTGCATTCGTGGGGGACGTGATTAACTCTGGACGTTCAAACAACCCTACCACAACAAAGGTTAAAATTTAAAAAAGACTGGTGTTGCTCACGCTGCCAAATACTGCATTTTCGGGCAACAACGAAGTTATATTATGTGGCAGGTGTCATTAGAGCACAGTTAATAAAGTCATTTCATGCAATAATGAATAAACTAGGCACTCATCTTTTCGTGTTTCCCACGCTGGTCTCGTTGTAAAATCGTGGCTCAATCGTCGAAAATCTCGGTCGTTGTGATTCCAAGCTCGGATGCAAAGAGGCCTACGTTTTATTCTGCTATATTCAAAAGTTTTGTAGATGCGCTTCACAAAGCATTCTTGATTAAACCTTTCAAAGTTAGCACAATAGTGACGTAAAAAAAATAATCAGCACTCCGAATTTAAGTTACACTTCCTTTTAATTGATTTTAATGCAATATCACGTACCACACAAAACATCACTTCACAATACAAAAATACTTGAAAAGATCTTCCCCACTGTTATAGTTCACATTTTATAAGCTGAATACGTTATGCGTCTTTCCAACATGACGTCCAAGACTTGACTTTTCAGTCTCTAAGTCTCTAACAACTAACTAATAATCGCTTACGCGTCCAAAATTCAGAGTTACAAGTACGGCAAAGATCATAGTGACAAAAGAAAGAATACAAATAACAATACTATCATTGCAATATAAACATATCGATGTATCAAAGTACCTCTACATTAATGAAATCAAATCTGAATGTTGTCTCAGAAATATAACTACTTTACAGAAACACAGTAGAATATTACTGGTATCGAGAGGTTCAGTTGAGGTGCCGTAATGGTTACGTAATTAAAGTACCATTACAACGTATTACCTCTCGACTGAAGGACCGGTGACAGTGCCATTTGGTCCCTCGCGACCTTTGTGACCTGCCCCCCACACCTTTTGTATCCTCTCACAGCCAGCCCGTAGCTCCTCCCCTAGCAAACGAACTGCTTGTTCTGCAAGCTAGTGCAGTGCGTGCTCTTTCAGATGTGCCCGTCAGCTGTACTTGCATTTCCGCTCAGTGTAAGCACTCACCGTCAGCTCGCTTATTTCTTTAACTACTTGTTCTCCACATAACAATAAGTTTTCCAAAATGTTTTTGCTCAGAGTGTGTGAACTATAATACTTTTAAGTGGCAATACTATTATTATTAAAAGTGTACGTATCGAGAGAAAGCTGTGTAATTTCCACGGAGTCTTATTTTTGCTCCATACATTTGATCATAATATGAAGATGAATTTAAATTATCAGTTTTCTGTTACTCGCACCAGCCTACGGAATGCACATTAACAGTTCTACGAGGAGATATTAGAATTTGAAATCTTGTATGGGATAATTGCATTTCTCTAATAGTAAGTGCTTCAGTTTATTCTTTAAAGTTTTAAACTAGTCATCTTAAAATCAGATGACTATTGTAAAAACTTGTCCTGTCGTATGTGGAGTGCTGTCTGCAGCCTTAATGTCTTTCCGTTGCGCTCGTTACTGAACTCGTCACATTGCGCCCTGCGTTTAGTTTCACAAACGGGAGTACTTTGCAGCATGTGCGTGGAGATGTGGTGTAGGTACTTTATATTTTCTGAAAATTTTTCTGCCGGCCACTGTGGCCGAGCGGTTCTAGGCACTTCGGCCCGGAACCGCGCGACCGCTACGGTCGCAGGTTAGAATCCTGCCTCGGGCGTGGCTGTGTGTGATGTCCTTAGGTTAGTTAGGTTTAAGTAGTTCTGAGTCCAGGGGACAGATGACCTCAGATGTTAAGTCCCGTAGCGCTCAGAGCCATTTGAAAAATTTTTCTGCCGGGCTCACAGTCGTTTACCTTAGCTGCCGCTCGCACCGCCCTTTTAACTTTTTTAAAAGAAAAAAAGGTGTATCTATTCCCCACCCCAGATCTCTGTTCTGTACCAGAGATGCAGATATATTGATCTGAAATGCATTTGGCTTAGGGGATTGTGGTTTGGGGAAGCTGATACGTGTTTCAGTAAATAGAAACTTGTGCCGTCTTTCTTACAATACGATCTGTACGGTCTTTTCGTGACAGGTCTCAATCTGCAGTTGTACTGAGGAATTTTTGTATATTTGTGTACTAGCCAATTGCCAGTGGTAGTATAAATGGAGTAGCGTCGGTGTCTAGCTTATAGCTAAGCGTGAGTTGTATTGCCACTGTCTTGCCTCCATTTTCCAGGCAGCTTATTTGGAGTGAAGGCGTTGCGACTGCAATGCTGTGGGCACCAGATTCTTATCACAATCCAGCTGACTCATTTAAATTTAAACACTCAAGAGACACTGGGGCGTCGGAGCCGAGCTGAAGAAAAGTATTTGCTCTGCAGAAGTGTGCAGTAAGAATACTGTGCGAAGCTGATACCTGAACATCTTGCAGTAGCCTCTTTGGGGACCTAGGTGGCCTTAGGTGACAGTGCACAGTATTAGGTCGGTGCGTAAGTTTGTAGCGTGCTCGTTTCGCGTGTCGGTATCGTTTTGCTGTGAGTTTATTTATAGATTGTCAGTTTTAATATGGGTCGGTGTTGCTAATTGAGTTTGTAGTGGTTAATAGAAAACAAAAGGAGAAGAGAAGAAAAGAAAAGGTTGAAAATGTGGGAACAAATGGTGAATAAAAAGGGGGTTTTAAAATCGTTATAGACCGTGAAAAAGGGAAAGGATGAAATGCAAATCGGAGTGTCGTAGGACAGTTGCTATTCACAATATACATAAATGACCTTGTGGACAACGTCGGAAGTTCACTGAGGCTTTTTGCGGATGATGTTGTGGTATATCGAGAGGTTGTAACAATGGAAAATTGTACTGAAATGCAGGAGGATCTGCAGTGAATTGACGCATTGTGCAGGGAATGGCAATTGAATCTCAATGTAGGGAAGTGTAATGTGCTGCGAATACGTAGAAAGAAAGATCCCTTATCATTTAGCTACAATATAGCAGGTCAGCAACTGGAAGCAGTTAATTCCATAAATTATCTGGGAGTACGCATTAGGCGTGATTTAAAATGGAATGATCATATAAAGTTGATCGTCGGTAAAGCAGATGCCAGAGTGAGATTCATTGGAAGAATCCTTAGGAAATGCAATCCGAAATTAAAGGACATACGCTTGTTCGCCCACTGCTCGAATACTACTCAGCAGTGTGGGATCTGTACCAGATTGGGTCGATAGAAGAGATAGAGAAGATCCAAGGGAGAGCAGCGCGCTTCGTTACAGGATCATTTAGTAATCGCGAAAGCGTTACGGAGATGATAAACTCCAGTGGAAGACTCTGCAGGAGAGACGCTCAGTAGCTCGGTACGGGCTTCTGCCGAAGTTTCGAGAACATACCTTCACCGAGGAGTCGAGCAATGTATTGATCCCTCCTACGTATATCTCGCGAAGAGACCGTGAGGATAAAATGAGAGAGATTAGAGCCCACACAGAGGCATACCGACAATCCTTTCCACGAACAATACGAGATTGGAATAGAAGGGAGAACCGATAGAGGTACTCAAGGTACCCTCCGCCACACACCGTCAGGTGGCTTGCGGAGTATGGATGTAGATGTAGATCGCAATTATTTTCTTCACTACTATTGGTCTTTATGTACATTCAGTTTGGCACTAGGCTTCATTTGTGTATGAACCATCTTCAGTACCGTATTTATGCATTTCATATTGTAGGTTATTCTTTTCCTATTAACTCAGCTGTCTTCTGACGGCAATGTTTTGAAATGTGCCAGCAAATGAAATTGTCACAGAGACTTTCCACGATGCATTAAGTGCCTCATCATACGTACAAACGAGTGTGAAGTATTGAGTACGTACCATAGTAACAATGTGAGTAGGTTAGCATTAGTCGCGTTGTGTTGTCAGTACGCTTCATACAGAAGTGGCCAGCAGTGGTCGGTCATGACTGTTAGTATACAAGTTGACTCGTGTCGCGTCCCTGGAGGCTGTCCTTTACAGTTGCATTCACGGAACACACTGCACGGATCATTGATTGAATGACTTTTCGTGACCTCAAAAACTCGTTTGGATGGAAGAACTGTCCCTCGAGTGAGTGCTATAAGTAAATTTTATACGGAGCTGTAAATAGTTGCCGTTTTTCCTACAGGAATACAAAATCGCAGTCTGCCCGGAGTGAGTACAGTCCGTATGCTCGGTACGTCATCTCCTCTTTCTGTGCTCCTTCAAATCCATATTTTGACTGTAATTGGTGCTGTGGAACGCTGGCTCCCCCTGACTGTTTTCATTGCTGTCACAGTCGAGGTCACATTCGGATTAGAGTAAACGCATTGACGATTTTACGCAAGTAGTGAATTCGGACCTAGCTGCCGATTCTTCCGCCGACACGGTGTTCAAATTCGACGTAATTATTTTACTTGGGTGTGCGGCAGTTTAATTTCTGTTACATTCAGATCTTTCTGTTTTCTCTCGCAGGTCACCGACACGGCGGAACTGCTCCGGCGGCCGCTCGAGATATACGTCAAGGAGGAGCGCGTGAGTAAGCCTCGGCTATCCTTTTCACCTGCAGCTTACAAAACTATTGCCTCACCACACTGCTCACTGTTGCGACCCCGTCCACATGACGAACGGCAACAGTAAGGAGCCAAGTGCACTTTGTACACTTAAAGTATTCACAGTCGACTAAAAACGACAAACAAATACCGGCAAGTTCTTTGAGAACATTTTTGCACGTTACCCCATACCTTTACCCATCGCTGAGCTTATAGAGGTATCTTATTGCAACAGCAGTACTCCTAGACAAATAACCAGTTGTGTGAGCACCAAATTTTGCTGAAACTACTCCCCACGTCCCAGTCATGTCATCCCTTTATGCCCTCACCCTGCTAGGGGGTTCAAACTTCACAGTATTATTATTATTATTGACTTTTTTTTCTCAGACTTAAGTCTGGTTAAAAATGGAACGTGACGCGGACCTCGGTCAAGCGTGACTTCCTTGTAACTGTATGGTATATGTTATATTGCATTTAGGAACTTTCGGGTAATTGAACATGTATCAATAATTACAGATTTTTGTTGTTGTATATTTATGTTTGGATGTAGCTGTATTGCATTGATGTACTGGTGGATATTGTGAGGTATGACTCCTGTAGTTGATAGTATAATTGGGAAAATGTCGACTTTATCCTGATGCCACATGTCCTTGACTTCCTCAGCCAGTTGGATGTATTTTTCAATTTTTTCTCCTGTTTTCTTCTGTATATTTGTTGTGTTGGGTATTGATATTTCAATTAGTTGTGTTAATTTCTTCTTTTTATTGGTGAGTATGATGTCAGGCTTGTTATGTGGTGGTGTTTTATCTGTTATAATCGTTCTGTTCCAGTATAATTTGTATTCATCATTCTCCAGTACATTTTGTGGTGTGTACTTGTATGTGGGAACGTGTTGTTTTATTAGTTTGTTTTATAGCAAGTTGTTGATGTATTATTTTTGCTACATTGTCATGTCTTCTGGGGTATTCTGTATTTGCTAGTATTGTACATCCGCTTGTGATGTGATCTACTGTTTCTATTTGTTGTTTGCAAAGTCTGGATTTATCTGTTGTGGTATTGGGATCTTTAATAATATGCTTGCTGTAATATCTGGTGTTTATTGTTTGATCCTGTATTGCAATCATGAATCCTTCCGTCTCACTGTATATATTGCCTTTTCTTAGCCATGTGTTGGATGCGTCTTGATCTATGTGTGGCTGTGTTAAATGATACGGGTGCTTGCCATGTAGTGTTTTCTTTTTCCAATTTACTTTCTTTGTATCTGTTGATGTTATGTGATCTAAAGGGTTGTAGAAGTGGTTATGAAATTGCAATGGTGTAGCTGATGTATTTATATGAGTGATTGCCCTGTGTATCCTGCTAGTTTCTGCTCGTTCTAGAAAGAATTTTCTTAAATTGTCTACCTGTCCATAATGTAGGTTTTTTATATCTATAAATCCCCTTCCACCTTCCTTTCTGCTTAATGTGAATCTTTCTGTTGCTGAATGTATGTGATGTATTCTATATTTGTGGCATTGTGATCGTGTAAGTGTATTGAGTGCTTCTAGGTTTGTGTCACTCTTTCACTACTCCAAATGAGTAGGTCAATACTGGTATAGCATAAGTATTTATAGCTTTTGTCTTGTTTCTTGCTGTCAATTCTGTTTTCAGTATTTTTGTTAGTCTTTGTCTATATTTTTCTTTTAGTTCTCCTTTAATATTTGTATTATCTATTCCTATTTTTTGTCTGTATCCTAGGTATTTATAGGCATCTGTTTTTTCCATCGCTTCTATGCAGTCGCTGTGGTTATCCAATATGTAATCTTCTTGTTTAGTGTGTTTGCCCTTGACTATGCTATTTTTCTTACATTTGTCTGTTCCAAAAGCCATATTTATATCATTGCTGAATACTTATTATTATTATTATTATTATTATTATTATTATATTATTATTATTACTACTACTACTATTACTATTATTTTAGTTGCTGGTGATTCATGTTCCAAGTTTAAGATTTAGGAAAAAAGGGCACATAGTTCTAATATATAAAATGGATGCAATTAATGTATAGCATGTCTTATAAAAAGTGAAAATGAGTGTTCCTTTTGTGAGCTAGAACTATGCCATTTTTTATATAAATGATTAATGGAAAATCTCATATAAAGATGTGAAACAAATACTAACAAAGAGTTAGAGGGGCTGGCCAGTACTTACTTCAGCTCAGTACAGCCGATAGATAACACAAAACAGAACAGAAAATGTACATTCCTAGCTTTCGGAACTTTGTTCCTCCATCAGGAAGAAGAGAGGGGAAAACGGGAAGAAGGGAAAGTGGATTTAGTTACGACCCAGGTTCCCTGTTACTCACAACCGAGGTTATGAAGCAACTAAATCCACTTTCCCTTCTTCCCTTTTTTCCTCTCTCCCCTCCCTGATGAAGGAACAAAGTTCCGAAAGCTAGGAATGTAAATTTTCTGTTCTGTTTTGTGTTATCTGTCGGCTGTACTGAGCTGAGGTAAGTACTGGCCAGCCCCTCTAACTCTTTGTTACCATTTTTTATATATAAATTTCTCTATGTACCTCGGTTGTGCTTCTGTGTGTTCCTTGGTGCCGATAAAACAGATTGACGTGTACAGAGGGGCGATTCAGCTAGTGTAAATTGTCGGTCTCTCAATATGTTTTTACAGTAAATACATACAACATGTAAATTTTTGGACATATTGTGGCATACTAAACCATTACTAAGCCTCTGAAGATAAATTAATTTGTCAAATCTGGTGAAGGAAAATAAAAATGTACTTGTAACAAATAACTGAATTTTATTCTGAAATATACAGGTCGAATCAGCTAAGCTTGCACTGCATATATTGCCAAAATGGAAAGTGCTATTGATGTGCAGTTTCCACAGAATGGATCGGTAGTCAAGGTCTCGTATTCTTAGCCAATAAACAAAGTGTAATAATACTGTCGCAGCAGAAGCCGAGTAGCACCGTGGTGTAGCGGTTATGATACTAAACTGTTGCACGGAGTTCAAAACTCACCTCTGCTGTACAATTTTAATTTCTATATTCGGTTTAAGTACATTCTAGAAGTACCCACAAGTATCAAGAATCATTGTACTGGAATGTTCTGTAGATGTATATATACTGTATGTGTTCTGGCCAGAGGCAGTTCGCTTCGCACTCTTGTATGTGCAAGTGCTGAATAAACCTTCGTTAATCGAAGTTAGTGTTAGTCATTCAGCTAATTACACCTCGTTCTTTGTGACATTCTGGTGCAGGCGCTGGGTATTGGAACTTGTGATAGCGCACATTAGCGACGTCGCAGTGGCTCCCATTCGGCCACAAAATCAGACGCCCCATAGTGAACATCACGCACAACGACCAGGTACTACCCTGGAAAGTAGTAGTTACCTACCTAGGGCTGAAACTGGATAAAAATCTGACATTCATCCACCACATCAGAGGGGCCAGAAACGAGGGCTCTGCCCGGCTCTTTCGGTTATATCCACTCCTTAAAGGCAGGGGACTCGCAGTACCTGCCAAACTCAAAATTTGGACAACGATCGTCCCGCCAGCCGTGCTCTACGGATCAGAAGCGTGGGGCACGGCTGCAGACACCAACCTCAAACAGTTGGAAATCATCCAAAAGAATGCCTTCCGAATTGTTGCTGATGCTCCGTGGTTCTCGACCAATGAGGAGATCAGAGCAGTGTTAGGACAGCCCTCATTCTGTCATCTCATAAAACAAAAATCATTAAAATTCTATGAATCATCCAACGCATCACCACACCAACTCATAAACTCCCTGGGAAGGGATGAAAACCCTGACCAGAGAGCACCAATCAATACCATCCATCGCCAATTCAGGCGATAGTGATATGAATTCATACGCAACCGTACACTTACATCATCATCGCCGCCGCCTCCACTAACATCGTCTACCCAGGGGAAAAAAACGACCCCTAGCCAGTACCGTATAACCCCCGAATCCGCACCACCGAGGATAATTTCGTGAGACAGAGCGTTTTCGAGGACGCTGCTTCTTCAAACACATCGTGGGTATAGACCCAGCCTTTTCATGCCCCATCAGGCCGCGACAGAGCCACCGTTTTTGGCGAGAAACCTGAGTTAGAGGCATATTCGACAGATTGCAATCTACCAGAGACAGAACAAGAGGAGGACGGCACGATGACAGCAACTGTGTGCCACCACGTGAGACATCCCTTCTGGGTTCTCTCGTGACGATTGCCGAGATCCAAACAAGTGGCTGAAGAAACCTGAGCATGTAGCCAAATTTAATGAATGGGATGACACCGTGTGTTTGGCTAACGTATTTTGCTACTTGGATGGCACTGCCAAGCAATCGTATGAGAACAACGAGGGGAAGTTCACAAGCTGGGAAGTATTCGAGGCGGAACTGCGCGAGTATTTCGGCGACACACAACAGGAGTGCAAGGCTGAAGGTAAATTAAAGTGCGTGGCACAGCGTCCAGGAGAAACTACAGCATCCTACATTCGAGACGTCTTGGAGCTGTGTAAAATACTGGATCCAGGAATGGAGGAGGAAGGTAAGGTTGCACATGTCATGAAGGCTGCTGCTGAGGACATGTATCGAGCCCTACTCCTGAAGGAGGTTTCCACGGCAGACGACTTCATAAAGTGGTGCCAGTATATCGAGACAATGCATAAAAAAAAAGAATTACACGCAAGAAGTTCGAACGGCTTCCAAACGTCGTATCGGTGTGTGTGATGCAGGAAGGAACTGATTTCACAAGAGCTCATCAGATAGTGAGAGAGGAAGTTCAGAAGGCACTCGGATTGCACGGCAAGCTTAAAACCGAGACGCTTCAAGAGGTCATAAGGGAGGAAGTGGAACAGATATCGAACCGAATCCATCGTCCTCCATTTCCCTCTAAAATGGCGAAAAAGTCGAGACCTGGGCGGAGTTACGTTCCTGCAGTGCCGCATGAAGGTCCTGTTTGGGCACCGAGGATGAGTGACGTCTGCAGGACCCAGGATAACCGACCAGGATGTTTCCACCGCGGACGACCGGGACATGGGCGCGCGCTATTGTCGAGAAACGCGGCAGGTATTCGATGATGCCCGTGCCAGAAGACAGCAGACTGATCTCAGCTGACACCGACTCCGGGACTAGGAAGACGAACAAGATGATGTGGGTGCAGGACGACGTGGGTCACCACTGCCGCAAGCTAGCCGCCGGAGAGGGCGCTGCCCGACACGCCGATCGAGGTCTCCGTCACCGTTTAGAAGCTCCGGCCGGTCACGTAGCTGCCGCAGCCTGGAAGACTAAAGGGTGGACGTGAGGCCGCTGAAGAGGAAAATCCTCCGCTGTCGATCACTACGAAAATGATAGGAAGCTAAGTCGATATCTTCGTCGATGGCCGACCACCCCGAGCTCTTGTGGACTCTGGAGCATCATATTGAGTCATTTCGGAGAAGTAGCATTGCCAGTAAGAGAGAACCGTATTCGTCAACAACAAAACATCTCTGCTGAAGGTGGCTAATGGGAAGATGTACCATTCGTGTGGATTGTGGGTGTAAGTGGCCATACACAGCCCTCAGAATTCATCTTACAAGAGTGTAGTAATGACGTCATTCTCTGGTGGGACTTTTTGAAAGCTTCTCAGGCGATTACAGATTGTACACGTATATGGATACGGCGTCTGTTCTTTCGGACATGTCGGATGCCCACATATTCTCCGAACTCTTACGGGTCTCGGTAAGAATGCCTTCAACGAGTAATGAGTGTGTTGGGGTGAGACACTACAAATGTAGTGTGTGGACATACTAGTTGAGAATGTGGGCCTCGCGGGAACTGTGCAAGGGATAAGTCCCTGCAGTCGCGCTGTCCTCTGTGCCCTCGGTGGCTCAGATGGATAGTGCGTCTGCCGTGTAAGCACGAGATCACGGGTTCGAGTCCCAGTCGGGGCACACATTTTCACCTAACCCTGTTGATATATATCAATGCCTGTCAGCAGCTGAAGGTATTAATATAATTCTAATTTCATTATAGATTGTGCTCGCTCAAAGATTGAGATACTGTGGACAGGAAGATGCGCATCCGACTGTGTGCAGTCTGTGTGTGCTGGATGAAGCGATCATTCTTGCAGTCAGCACTGGAAAGGTAACTGTCACATGTCGTGCCATACATGAACCCGTGGATCTTGTAGTGGAATGTAAGAGAAGCATACCAGTGGACAATAACTTGGTCATCCCAGCCTCTGTCGTCTCGTTTGAGAACGGATTCGGTGAACTGTGGACAGTTAATTGTCGTCGAGAACCGCAGATCCTTCCAAGACGCACAAACGTGCGTAGCAAACACGCTGAGCCGTTAATTGAACAGCTGAGTGTCATAGAAACCTCCCGTGCCGAGTCTGTGGGCAGAATTAGCGCTACCACTACGAGACGAGATCTTCTAGCTCGACTATCACCAGATCTCACTAAGGAGCAACAGAAGAAGCTACTTGCCATTCTTCAAGAGTTCTATGAATGCTTCAGTCCACAAGTGATGGGCGAATTGGACAAATCGACGGTGAAGCACCGGATTAGAACTCGAGACCATCAACCAAAAAGCCAGAGAGCATACCGTGTGTCAGCAATGGAACGTCGAATAATTCGCGACGAGGCAGAGAAAATGGTGAAGAATGACATCGTTCGGCCTTCCCGGAGCCCGTGGTCGTCACCAGTGGTCCTCGTCGGGAAGCAGGATGGCAGTTGGCGCTCTTGTGTTGATTACAGGAAGCTTAATAAGATAACTAAAAAGGACGTTTACCCTCTTCCACAAATTGACGATACACTGGATTGCCTGAAGGGGGCCAAGTTTTTCTCAACCGTGGACATGTACTCGGGATACTGGCAAATCAGAGTAGATGAGGGTGATGGTGAGAAACCTGCATTCATCACCCCTGAGGGCCTGTATGAGTTTAGGGCAATGCCGTTTGGTTGGTGTAATGCACCATCAACTATTGAACGGGTGATAGATAATCTTAGTCACCTGAAGTAGTCGATGTGTCTTTGTTACTTACGTGACATTATAGCGTTCACAGAGACATTTGATGAACATATAAAAAGACTCCTGGCCATTCTTAAGTGTCTCCAACAAGGCGGACTGAAACTTAATGCAAGAAAGTCTCCGTTTGGAGCAAAATAAAGCAAAACACTTGGACACCTTGTGTCAAACGAAGGTGTGCAGGCAGACCCAGAAAAGGTGATATCTGTAATGGAATTTCGAATTCCTAAAGGTATCGGAGATGTGAGAAGCTTCCTCGGATTATGTTCTTGTTAGCGTCATTTCATCAAAGACTTTTGTATCATAGCCAGGCCACTCCAAGAATTGTTAAAAGCTGATGCTACATTTATGTGGGGTGGTGCTCAACAAGATTCTTTCGATGTGCTGCGATAAGCTCTGACTACCGCCGCTGTACTTGGTCTGTATGGTGAGAGAGCACCCACAGAACTACACACAGGTGCCAGTGGCTATGGAATTGCTGCTGTTCTGGTGCAAATTTCGGATGGAAAAGAGAAGGTTATATAGCCTGTGCTTCTAGGACGCTTACAAAAGCCGAGGATATGCAAGAGATGTTTCTGGCCAGGTTTGTTTAGGAGTGTCGCACTGTCGAGAGTGCCAGAGGAGAAAGGCACTTCCTCCACCTGGCCAACTCATTCCAAACGCCTTTCCCACGTGTTGGCACTGACCTCCTCAGATGATTTCCAACGTCTGCTAGTGGCGATAGATCGATTATTGTTTGCACTGATTATCTGACATGCAATTCAATTACAAAAGCCGTGAAAACAGCCGAAGCATCCGAAGTAGCCAAATTCGTCACGGAAGACATCATATTAAAACACGGTGCCCCGAGGTCGTTAATTACAGATTGAGGGAAGGTTTTTCAATCGAATCTCGTGACGGAGATGAACTGTCAGTGCAACGGGTTTACTGAATGCCTTAATGAGACCTCGGCCGACACGCTATCAATGTCGAGCAGAGCAACTGGGATGAGGTGCTACCTTTTGTGATGTTTGCCTGCAACACCGGCAAACAAGACACCACAGGATTTATGCCGTTTTTCCCGGTACACGGGCGTGTGGCGAATACGACGACGGACACTGTGTTTCCGCTGCATGCTGACGACGTGGATGACGACTGCGTCAGCTGGCTGTTAACCGGAGCTGAGGAAGCTCGCCAGTTGGCTCGACTCCGCACGCTGCGGGCCGAAGGCGCGGAGCGAGCCACCGCCCTCTTGTCCACCAGCCTGCTGGTGACGTCGTCTGGATCTTCACCCCTGTTCGGAAGGTCGGCCTCTCCTCAGGCGCTACTTTGGACCTTATGAGGTTGTAAGATGTGTCTCATGTTACTTACGAAGTTGATGACTTCTACTCCGACACGAGATGACGAAATATCGAGAGATAAGTGAAAGGTGGCTACACTGAGCCACAGCGCCAGAGATTGCGCCAAAGAGTATTATTCAGCCTCCTCCACTGGCAGTTCTTGTCGAGAAGTGGTGGTGGGCAGTTCTTGTTCAGATGTAGTGGAGAGTGCTTGTCGTGAAGTCGTGGTGGAGAGTGCTTGTTGCATGTTTTATGCAGTTCTGATGGGCTAGACAGCAGATTTTCTTCGAATGGAGATATTGTAACGATAAGAGTGCTTTTCGTCAATATATATGAGGTAAAAAATTCCCCTTTTTTTTATTATTTCAATGTCTTAAATAATGTGTCATTACAGGTTCAGTCAACAAAGCATCTGGCTCGTGTTCTTGTATTAGAGTGTAATTCTGGTTTTCTTGCGCAATTATAGTATTTCTATTTTTTTTAATTACTTCAATATAAATGGTACTTGAAATTTCTTGTCTTATTGGAGAAGAACCGTGCCAGATGTGTACGTTGAGTCACACTTCCACACACAGAACAGCTACACTTGTGTCTGTTGTTTCGTAGGTTTTATAGCGTGCATGGGGACTTAATTAATTAATTGTGTTAACGGAAGTTTTGTTTCATTTCTTGTTGTTATTCGATGCAGTCAGATTGCGTGCTAAAACAAGTCAGGGCCAACCGTTTACGAGACAGCGTAACCGCACAGACAGTAAAATTATTTTCATAAAAATTTAATTAAGTCCCCATGCACGCTATAAAACCTACGAGACAACAAACACAAGTGTACCTGTTCTGTGTGTGGAAGTGTGACTCAACGTACACATGTGGCACGGTTCTTCTCCAATAAGACAAGAAATTTCAAGTACCATTTATATTGAAGTAATTAAAAAAAATAGAAATACTATAATTGCGCAAGAAAACCAGAATTACACTCTAATACAAGAACACGAGCCAGATGCTTTGTTGACTGAACCTGTAATGACACATTATTTAAGACATTGAAATAATAAAAAAAGGGGAATTTTTTACCTCTTATATATTGACGAAAAGCACTCTGATCGTTACAATATCTCGATTCGAAGAAAATCTGCTGTCTAGCCCATCAGAACTGCATAAAACATGCAACAAGCACCCTCCACTACGGCGTCTCAACAACTCTCCACTCCGACTTCACGACAAGCACTCTCCACTACATCTGAACAAGAACTGCCCACCACCACTTCTCGACAAGAACTGCCAGTGGAGGAGGCTGAATAATAGTCTTTGGCGCAATCTCTGGCGCTGTGGCTCAGTGTAGCCACGTTTCATAAGGTCTACGGAGGATCCTGCCACCCGGGGTAAATTCGAAGCTCCGGCGACCGGCAACGAGCAAAAGGTTACGAAGAGGCGTAGCGGCGAAAGAAGTTCCGAGAACATCGTCACCGCCAGGGCGAGCATCGGTGATCGGGAGTGGGAGTACGCAGGACCGATGACTCGTTCCCAGGACTAGCAGGACGTCGTGACACCGAGACGCTGTCCTCTTAAGGACAGGCCAGTGTCGCACAAGAAGCTCAGCAGCAACGTGCTGTAGTGGGTATGATACTGAACCGTAGCATGGAGGGTCGTGAGTTCAAAACTTACTTACACTGTACAGTTTTAATTTCTATATTCGGTTCGAGTACATTCTAGAAGTATCCACAAATGTCAAGAATCATTGTACTGGAATGTTCTCTAAACATTCCACGTGGGAAAAATATATCTAAAAACACAGAAGCTGTAACTTACAAAACGAAAGCATTGGTATGTTGATGGAGACAATAAAAAACACTCACACAGAATTCAAGCTTTCGCAACACACGGTTGCCTCATCAAGAAAGAAGGAAGGAGAGGGAAAGACGGAAGGATGTGGGTTTTAAGGGAGAGGGTAAGGAGTCATTCCAATCCTGGGAGTGGAAAGACCTACCTTAGGGAGAAAAAAGGACAGGTATACACACACACACACACACACACACACACACACACACACACATATATATATATATATATATATATATATATATATATATATATATATATATATATATACATACAGGCAGACATGTGTAAATGCAAAGAGGTTGGGCAGAGATGTCAGTCGAGGCAGAAGTACAGAGGCAAAGATGTTGTTGAATGAAAGGTGACGTACAAGGAGCAGCAGCTTGAAACGTGAAATTACCGGAGGTTGTCTTCCCATTACCCACCAGGCCTCAACCTCCGCTAATTTCAAGTTGCTGCTGCTCGTACCTCACCTGTCATTCAACATCGTCTTTGCTTCTGTACTTCCACCTCGATTGACACCTCTGCCCAACCTCTTTGCATTTACACATGTCTGCCTGTGTGTGTGTGTGTGTGTGTGTGTGTGTGTGTGTGTGTGTGTGTGTGTGTTCTGGCTGGAGGCAGTTCGCTCCATGCTCTTGTACGTGCATGTGCTGAATAAACCTTCGTTAATCGAAGTTAGTGTTGATCATTCAGGTAATTACACCTTCTTCTACGTGACAGTACTTAGAAAGTGTATCTTTTCTGTAAACATACGTTTTTTAAAATGGAAAAATGGCTGTGGTGACTGGAAAAACTGAAAGTGGAGTAAATTAGAAAGTCAGTGGTGGTCACTGTGGGATTGTAGTGAGAGTCCTTAGAGAGAGATCGCATTTTGGAAGGTTCCCGTACCGACAATTGAACACCACCTGTGGTAGCACGCACACTAAAGGAGAACATAAATGCAGAAACTAGCCATGTGGATTCTGAGTAGTAATGAGACAACTGACCGTAAAAGGTTGTGTTCAAAATGACCACCAGCAGTGGCTACAGGCGCTTCGCCTAGTACGGAACGACTGCTACCTACACACGTGCTGGCATTTCAGCGCAGCTATCTGAGCAGGCTGCGGTAACGTGTCAACTGTGTATGGTCAGGCGTAGCTGGGTGCCCCTGTAGACAGTGTCTTTAGCTTTCCCTACTCAAAAATATCTACATGCACCAAATTCCAGGAATGGGCTGTTTGAGGTACAAGTCCTCCACATCCGATCCGACGATTTGGTAAGAGTATCTGAAGACGCGCTGTAGTACCTCAGGCGCTACGGGCTGGACAGCCGTCGTGTCGGTACGGCAGGTTCTTCCCTGTCTGCAGAGGAACGTCTTCTATCGTCTGTGGAAGACGGTCTGTTAGGAGACTGTGATACTTGTGTCCATTCAATGTTCCGTCTGTGAGCTGACTGTTCACTATCCCACACCACACGTTTAAACTCCGTGGAAGCTGACGTACCACCTGTCGAACCCGACAGGTATCGTCGACAGACCGATAGTCACAGGTTTTCGTAGTTTACCCGGTCACGATTGGTAAATACGGTTTCGTCGCTAAACGAGACACGTTTGGAGTATCTCGTCTTAATGCCCGCGTTGTTGTTGTTGTTGTGGTCTTCAGTCCTGAGACTGGTTTGATGCAGCTCTCCACGCCACTCCATCCTGTGCTAGCTTCTTCATCTCCCAGTATCTACTGCAACCCACATCCTTCTGAATCTGCTTAGTGTATTCATCTCTTGGTCTCCCTCTACGATTTTTACCCTCCACACTGCCCTCCAATGCTAAATTTGTGATCCCTTGTTGCCTCAAGACATGTCCTACCAACCGATCCCTTCTTCTAGTCAAGTTGTGCCACAAACTCCTCTTCTCCCCAATCCTATTCAATACCTCCTCATTAGTTACGTGATCTATCCAACTTATCTTCAGCATTCTTCTGTAGCACCACATTTCGAAAGCTTCTATTCTCTTCTTGTCCAAACTAGTTATCGTCCATGTCTCACTTCCATACATGGCTACACTCCATACAAATACTTTCAGAAACGACTTCCTGACACTTAAATCTATACTCGATGTTAACAAATTCCTCTTCTTGAGAAACGCTTTCCTTGCCATTGCCAGTCTACATTTTATATCCTCTCTACTTCGACCATCATCGGTTATTTTACTCCCTAAATAGCAAAACTCCTTTACTACTTTAAGTGTCTCATTTCCTAATCTAATTCCCTCAGCATCACCCGACTTAATTTGACTACATTCCATTATCCTCGTTTTGCTTTTGTTGATGTTCATCTTATATCCTCCTTTCAAGACACTGTCCATTCCGTTCAACTGCTCTTCCAAGTCCTTTGCAGTCTCTGACAGAATTACAATGTCATCGGCGAACCTCAAAGTTTTTATTTCTTCTCCATGAATTTTAATACCTACTCCGAATTTTTCTTTTGTTTCCTTTACTGCTTGCTCAATATACAGATTGAATAACATCGGGGAGAGGCTACAACCCTGTCTTACTCCTTTCCCAACCACTGCTTCCCTTTCATGCCCCTCGACTCTTATAACTGCCATCTGGTTTCTGTACAAACTGTAAATAGCCTTTCGCTCCCTGTATTTTACCCCTGCCACCTTCAGAATTTGAAAGAGAGTATTCCAGTTAACATTGTCAAAAGCTTTCTCTGAGTCTACAAATGCTAGAAACGTAGGTTTGCCTTTTCTTAATCTTTCTTCTAAGATAAGTCGTAAGGTCAGTATTGCCTCACGTGTTCCAACATTTCTACGGAATCCAAACTGATCTTCCCCGAGGTCGGCTTCTACCAGTTTTTCCATTCGTCTGTAAAGAATTCGCGTTAGTATTTTGCAGCTGTGACTTATTAAACTGATAGTTCGGTAATTTTCACATCTGTCAACACCTGCTTTCTTTGGGATTGGAATTATTATATTCTTCTTGAAGTCTGAGGGTATTTCGCCTGTCTCATACATCGTGCTCACCAGATGGTAGAGTTTTGTCATGACTGGCTCTCCCGAGGCCATCAGTAGTTCAAATGGAATGTTGTCTACTCCCGGGGCCTTGTTTCGACTCAGGTCTTTCAGTGCTCTGTCAAACTCTTCACGCAGTATCTTATCTCCCATTTCGTCTTCATCTACATCCTCTTGCATTTCCATAATATTGTCCTCAAGTACATCGCCCCTCTATATACTCCTTCCACCTTTCTGCTTTCCCCTCTTTGCTTAGAACTGGGTTGCCATCTGAACTCTTGATATTCATACAAGTGGTTCTCTTCTCTCCAAGGGTCTCTTTAATTTTCCTGTAGGCAGTATCTATCTTACCCCTAGTGAGATAAGCCTCTACATCCTTACATTTGTCCTCTAGCCATCCCTGCTTAGCCATTTTGCACTTCCTGTCGATTTCATTTTTGAGACGTTTATATTCCTTTTTGCCTGCTTCATTTACTGCATTTTTATATTTTCTCCTTTCATCAATTAAATTCAATATTTCTTCTGTTACCCAAGGATTTCTATTAGCCCTCGTCTTTTTACCTACTTGATCCTCTGCTGCCTTCACTACTTCATCCCTCAGAGCTACCCATTCTTCTTCTACTGTATTTCTTTCCCCCATTCCTGTCAATTGTTCCCTTATGCTCTCCCTGAAACTCTCTATAACCTCTGGTTCTTTCAGTTTATCCAGGTCCCATCTCCTTAAATTCCCACCTTTTTGCAGTTTCTTCAGTTTCAATCTGCAGTTCATAACCAATAGATTGTGGTCAGAATCCACATCTGCCCCAGGAAATGTCTTACAATTTAAAACCTGGTTCCTAAATCTCTGTCTTACCATTATATAATCTATCTGATACCTTTTAGTATGCCCGCGTACGTAAGTTAATAAGATTCTCGTAATCGTTTCCACGCAGCTCTCGATGGAGAGAGAGAGAGAGAGAGAGAGAGAGAGAGAGAGAGAGAGAGAGAGAGAGACGGATAGGATGGATAGGGACGGAACCCACACGTGTGGGGAATGAGTAGGACAACTTGCCACGGTTGTGCCGCTCCCTCGTGCAGTTCTGTGGGAGCTGACGTGCAGATCGGCTGCAACAGCAGCACCGACATTAATTTTTTCCCCTATTCTGTCATCATTTGTTTCCTTCTCTTGCATTGTCTACGTGTCACACTACCACTTTCACGTAACTGGTCGAAGAGGTCGACATGTAACTGCTGAGATTGTCGACATGTATTGTGATATGTTACCTCGTACACCGTACGAGAACGAAATGCGTTCTTCCTACACGCTCCGTACACCGTGGCGCGTCAGCTTTCTCTGCGTCGGTAAATCCCACCGTCCACTCGCGACCTGCTGCTGAGACTGTCACACACTGTCGAGTTGCGATGAACTGGAGGAACACAGAAGCGCAATGTAAGCAAACATGTCACCGCACTGAGCAACTGTGCAGGTTCGATGGCACAAACAAATGTCTGTGTGGAAGCTTTTCTCAATATGATATCTCGTAAATGCCTCGCACTAGAATCCTGCGACAACGACCACTGACATTCTAATTTACCCTACTTTTAGTTCGTTAATGTCAATAGGCATTTTTGCATTTAAGAAAGTGTATGTTTGCACAAAAGATAGGCTTTAAGTATTATTCCACTATGTTTATTGGTGAAGAATACAAGCCCCTGACTACCAGTCAATTCTGTGAGAGCTGAAAATCGATAGCACTTTCCATTTCTGCAATTTCTGAGGAGCAAGTTAAGGCGATTCACCCTGTACACTACAGTTGCTGAAAAATTAAAATACGCAACTTTCTTCGGCCCACGCACATGCACACACACACACGCACATGCCTCATCGGGTGAAACGTTATCTGTAAGCCGGTGGTAGCTCCGTAACAGTGTGGGCTGTTTGTACGTATTTCTTGTCATTATCGGGAAAGATCATCCAGTGTCTGCGTGCAGTTTTGTAAAAATAGCAGTACAGTACCGGCAATAACTTCCTAGCAATCGCATTCCCACACTTTCCGGTGTCTTCACAATATACGTGGGCCCTAACTGGGCTCGGCTGCACTGCGTCGGCGCGACATTATTTTTCCTCTCTGCCTGCCAGAGTTTCTCTCCGTGTTCTCCGTATTTGGTTTTTTTTTTTTTTTCCTTTCAGGAGTCGGAGTGTGAAGACGAGCAGGCGGAGGCGGTGGTCGGCTGCGACCCCCTGTACGTGAAGCAGGAGCCGGTGAGTGCAGCTGCCTGCGTTCTGCCCTGCCCTCGGCAGTGAAGCCTGGGGGTGTGGCGGTCTGGCTGCTCCAGTATACCCTCCCTCCCTCCCTCCCTCCTCCTGTTATTCTATCGCATTAATTCTACACTATCTTGAGATCGATCAGGCAAGTTTGTATAGTGATGTCACTAACATTTGTAATTTTGTTTATGCACTATTTGCATGTAGTTTGCACAAGCAAATGGTTATCATGTGGTACCCAGTGTAATCACAAATTACTGGCTGTTTGAATTGATATCAGACATAAGAATACACGCAGTATGCGCAGCAAGTAGAGGGTGACTCAAAAGGATGAGGAATTTTGGAATGGAGATCAATCTATGAGCACAATTACTCCACACATGTTTCTTTGTGTCATTATTGTTGTCACGAGCATTTTTATTTCTCAAATATCAAAAATCTGATAGACGAGCTCCCCCTCGTGTAGTCGTTAATAAAAAAAGAAAAAGAGAAGAAAAGAAAAGGTTGAAAATGTGGGAACAAATGGTGAATAAAAAGGGGGTTTTAAAATCGTTAATGACCGTGAAAAAGGGAAAGAATGAAATGCAAGTCGGACTTCGTATTACAGAAAAGTTCCCGGACTTTGTGATTCGGAAAAGCTATTGTTGCGGTGGTCCTTGTGGCGTTTCTGAGCAAAAGTGAAACAAATTTCCACTACAAAAATTATTGAAAAAGAACAGAGAATAGCAAAATGTAACTGACACTGGGAAATGGCGTAGATAAGAGTTCATCCTTTACCATGTTAACATGTCTTCTCGCGTGCGGCGTCCAGGTCTTCAAAAATTTCCTACTTCATTTCTGCGTGAAAAATAGTACCGGCTCCGAAATATTGCGATAAATTTCATTGTCCAGGAATTAGTAATGTATACAAATTAAAACCGTCTTGATGTTGAATGCAATGTATTTTACGTTGCTTCCATCCTCTGAATTTCATACAAATTTCCACAATACGTCTGCACATCAATAAGTTGTTTTTCGTCTTAATCAGACCAAGACTAGCTAATAAGGAAGTTAAGCTTCCGCTCTCGAGAGACAAAAGACGGCTAGAAAACAAATAGTTACAATTTCAGTACCTTCATTTTCTTACATATTTCCTCTACATTTTCCTGCAGCCCTACAGGAACACTGTGCGTGGCTCGAGCTAACATTTTGATGGGAATCCGGGAGGTTTCCTCTCACATTCTCACTCTAAGGCTAGGCGCAAATTGACACGAGTACAGCACGTGTGACGTGACACGACACTACAGCGCGACGCGCACGTGCCGCGCGGGTCCAGCGCATATTGCGACGCGTACACCGTACACCCCCCCCCTCCCCCCCCACGAACCATGGACCTTGCCGTCGGTGGGGAGGCTTGCGTGCCTCAACGATACAGACAGCCGTACCGTAGGTGCAACCGCAACAGAGGGTATCTGTTGAGAGGCCAGACAAACGTGTGGTTCCTGAAGAGGGGCAGCAGCCCTTTCAGTAGTTGCAGGGGCAACAGTCTGGATGATTGACTGATCTGGCCTTGTAACATTAACCAAAACGGCCTTGCTGTGCTGGTACTGCGAACGGCTGAAAGCAAGGGGAACCTACGGCCGTAATTTTTCCCGAGGGCATGCAGCTTTACTGTATGGTTAAATGATGATGGCGTCCTCTTGGGTAAAATATTCCGGAGGTAAAGTAGTCCCCCATACGGATCTCAGAAACAAAACTGGCGTTCTACGGATCGGAGCGTGGAATGTCAGATCCCTTAATCGGGCAGGTAGGTTAGAAAATTTAAAAAGGGAAATGGATAGGTTAAAGTTAGATATAGTGGGAATTAGTGAAGTTCGATGGCAGGAGGAACAAGACTTTTGGTCAGGCGAATACAGGGTTACAAATACAAAATCAAATAGGGGTAATGCAGGAGTAGGTTTAATAATGAATAAAAAAAATAGGAGTGCGGGTAAGCTACTACAAACAGCATAGTGAACGCATTATAGTGGCCAGGATAGACACTAAGCCCATGCCTACTACAGCAGTAAAAGTTTATATGCCAACTAGCTCTGAAGATGACGAAGAAATTGAAGAAATGTATGATGAGATAAAAGAAATTATTCAGGTAGTGAAGGGAGACGAAAATTTAATAGTCATGGGTGACTGGAATTCGACAGTCGGAAAAGGGACAGAAGGAAACATAGTAGGTGAATATGGATTGGGGCTAAGAAATGAAAGAGGAAGTCGTCTGGTAGGATTTTGCACAGAGCATATAGCTAACACTTGCTTCAAGAATCATAAAAGAAGGTTGTATACATGGAAGAATCCTGCAGATACTAAAAGGTATCAGATAGATTATATAATGGTAAGACAGGGATTTAGGAACCAGGTTTTAAATTGTATGACATTTCCAGGGGCAGATGTGGACTCTGACCACAGTCTATTGGTTATGAACTGTGTATTAAAACTGAAGAAACTGCAAAAAGGTGGTAATTTAAGGACATGGGACCTGGATAAACTGAAAGAACCAGAGGTTGTACAGAGTTTCAAGGAGAGCGTAACGGACAATTGACAGGAATGGGGGAAAGAAATACAGTAGAAGAAGAATGGGTAGCCTTGAGGGATGAAGTGGTGAAGGCAGCAGATGATCTAGTAGGTAAAAAGACGCGGGCTAATAGAAATCCTTGGGTAACAGAAGAAAAATTGAATTTAATTGATGAAAGGAGAAAATATAAAAATGCAGTAAATGAAGCAGGCAAAAAGGAATATAAACGTCTCAAAAATGAAATCGACAGGAAGTGCAAAATGGCTAAGCAGGGATGGCTAGAGGACAAATGTAAGGATGTAGAGGCTTATCTCACTAGGGGTAAGATAGATACTGCCTACAGGAAAATTAAAGAGACCCTTGGAGAGAAGAGAACCACTTGTATGAATATCAAGAGTTCAGATGGCAACCCAGTTCTAAGCAAAGAGGGGAAAGCAGAAAGGTGGAAGGAGTATATAGAGGGGCGATGTACTTGAGGACAATATTATGGAAATGGAAGAGGATGTAGATGAAGATGAAATGGGAGATACGATATTGCGTGAAGAGTCTGACACAGCACTGAAAGACCTGAGTCGAAACAAGGCCGCCGGAATAGACAACATTCCATTGGAACTACTGACGGCCTTGGGAGAGCCAGTCCTGACAAAACTCTACCATCTGGTGAGCAAGATGTATGAGACACGCGAAATACCCTCAGACTTCAAGAAGAATATAATAATTCCAATCCCAAAGAAAGCAGGTGTTGACAGATGTGAAAATTACAGAACTATCAGTTTAATAACTCACAGCTGCAAAATACTAACGCGAATTCTTTACAGACGAATGGAGAAACTGGTAGAAGCCGACCTCGGGGAAGATCAGTTTGGATTCCGTAGAAATGTTGGAACACATGAGGCAATACTGACATTACGACTATCTTAGAAGAAAGATTAAGGAAATACAAACCTACGTTTCTAGCATTTGTAGACTTTAGAGAAAGCTTTTGACAATGTTGTCTGGAATACTCTCTTTCAAATTCTAAAGATGGCAGGGGTAAAATACAGGGAGCGAAAGGCTATTTACAATTTGTACAGAAACCAGATGGCAGTTGTAAGAGTCGAGGGGCATGAAAGGGAAGCAGTGGTTGGGAAGGGAGTGAGACAGGGTTGTAGCCTCTCCCCGACGTTATTCAATCTGTATATTGAGCATGCTGTAAAGCAAACAAAAGAAAAATTTGGAGTAGGTATTAAAATCCAGGGAGAAGATATAAAAACTTTGAGGTTCGCCGATGACATTGTAATTCTGTCAGAGACATCAAAGGACTTGGAAGAGCAGTTGAACGGAATGGACAGTGTCTTGAAAGGAGGGTATAAGACGAACATCAACAGAAGCAAAACGAGGATAATGGAATGTAGTCGAATTAAGTCGGGTGATGCTGAGGGAATTAGATTAGGAAATGAGACATTTAAGGTAGTAAAGGAGTTTTGCTATTTGGGGAGCAAAATAACTGACGATGGTCGAAGTAGAGAGGATATAAACTGTAGACTGGCAATGGCAAGGAAAGCGTTTCTGAAGAAGAGGAATTTGTTAACATCGAGTATTGATTTAAGTGTCAGGAAGTCGTTTCTGAAAGTATTTGTATGGAGTGTAGCCATGTATGGAAGTGAAACGTGGACGATAACTAGTTTGGACAAGAAGCGAATAGAAGCTTTTGAAATGTGGTGCTACAGAAGAATGTTGAAGATTAGGTGGGTAGATCACGTAACTATGAGGAGGTATTGAATAGGATTGGGGAGAAGAGGAGTTTGTGGCACAACTTGACTAGAAGAAGGGATCGGTTGGTAGGACATGTCTTGAGGCAACAAGGGATCACAAATTTAGCATTGGAGGGCAGTGTGGAGGGTAAAAATCGTAGAGGGAGACCAAGAGATGAATACACTAAGCAGATTCAGAAGGATGTAGGTTGCAGTAGGCACTGGGAGATGAAGAAGCTAGCACAGCATAGATTAGCATGGAGAGCTGCATCAAACCAGTCTCAGGACTGAAAACAACAACAACAACAACATACTTCGCACGCACCGGCTGCCGACGCTCTGCGCTGACAGAACCGATGCGCGCGCAACCTGTTATCTTTCTCAAACGATTTTACAGAAACTGTTCTCTGAAAATATATGATTTTGCGTTACGTGTAGCGTTATATGTCAGCTTCATGGCGAAGTGCCCAAAACCTCGCTAATGACCATTCTTATTGTGATGTACACATTTCAGTAAGACACTACGCAAAACTGAAAAAGTTTGCAACGAAAATTAGGGGTCGCTATGATTTTGCGTTTGGTGCGTATTACACCATATGTTGCTGCGTATGAAATTTAGCTAACATGCTGAATTTTTGTTTAGACTTGGGAGGAGATCTCTATCTGCCTCCGGTCTCGATAAAATGGACCCCATGTAGCGCGTTCACTTCCGATCTCACGCCCGCGAGAATGAAATACTCGCAACATCTCTCGTATCTCCTAAACCGCTCGAGACATCGAAACGAAAGTTTGGCGAATAACAGCACACAACGAGGAGAGTGTTTTGCTAATTATTAAACACATGGAACTTTCTTATCTATGGCGATATATCACTACTTATACTCCTTTTTTTATTTATTTCACTCCAGTGACTGTAATTTTTTGAGAGTTATTGACAGCTAGCGAAACATGTGCTTCCTAGTATAAAAGTAAACATGAAATTTCTTCTTTTATGTTACTGCAAACCGATACTATAAGGGTTTTTCGTAAGCTATTGAGCTCTGTGATTGCCAATTACTTGTTTAATGAGCCCCTCCATTTCGAAATTCTGTCTCAATAGCTGCTGTGAGATGAGTTTGGCAAATTGCATTGTGACAAAGGAAGTACAATTAAGCCAGTGACCAAGAGAAATGTGGCCTTTACTCATAAATGGTGATGATTCTTCGAATGAGAGAAGGTTAACAACTCACACAAATACAGATTCGCAATCCTGTTGGAATTCGGGTGGAATCCCCGTAACCCATCGTATCTTTAACTCTGAGCGACGGGAATGGAAACTTACCGAAGGATTTTATTCCTTCTCTTGATCTGAGCAGTAAATAATGACGAGCGTTCCTTCAGGAGGAGTGATAGGCACATGCCAGATACTGGTTACTCACCTGGGACTTGCCAAACTGACAATGCGTGATCGCGAATAAAATAGTTGTTATTAAGAAAAATAAACAATTGATCTGTCGCAAAACACAGTGGTCAGTGTATCGTCAGCAGCGAAGGATAATGCGCGCGACAGGAATGCACAAGCTAGCCATGTGTGCCTTGTGCGATGGACCTTGTGCGATGGAGTTGGGAAAACATTGTCATGGAAGTAGATCTGCCTTTGTCAGCAGCACATTTCAACAAATTAAATATATCTAGTCATAACACTCTTTTAGGATATTCCTACTTTCGTAATAATACCGACCATTTTCTTCATTTGTGTAGCCTGTTGTTGTATAATTAGTTTATTAATGCTGATAATGTCCATGCAACAATTGAAATGCTTTTTCTGATCACGGCGAAGCAATTAAAACATCGTTATTTGTGACTGCTTTTCGACTGTTTCTAGATTGCAGTGGAAATATGTTGTTCACATGCATGTAGGACAGTGTGCCGTATTACATTATTACATCCATATGAGAGTAATCACAGTGAAACTTCTATACTTCAGATCTTGGACGCTTTTTACCACAAGAACAAAGGGATCACACCTGTGGAGATTATCCCTTTCTAAATTTTTGTAACAGATCGTACAGATGCGCTAGCTTACTAGGCAGCGAGAAGATTAACCTTATTTTACTTTCCTACCTTGATACATAATCACATGATTTTATAATATTCCTTGCTTCCTTATTCACTACCCTCTGTACCTTCTTGTGATCTGAAAACACCTCGGAGGCATATGATACAATTCCAGCGGCTACTGGCTCATCAGTTACTGATGTCCCTTCTTGCGATCTGAAAACACCTCGGAGGCATATGATACAATTCCAGCGGCTACTGGCTCATCAGTTACTTAAGTATGCATTTTTCTTGACAGAAGAAAAACAAAACAAAACTATGAAGATATAAATAACAGAAAAGTATAATGTACTAACGAAGAAAGGGGAGCGTTTAAATGGCGAAAAACGAAACACTACCCAAAGGCAATAAAATTCAGTACACAGTAAGGCAAAATTTATCGTATTGGCAATACTACTACTGCTGATATACGCCGTTCCGATGTGAGCATATGGCCGGGCTACTTTTCCGCTCCCCTCCTCAAATTTACCACGATGCTAGAGAGGCAAGCGCGACGCGCGGCGCGAGAAACTGTGCCTCAGCCACAACGCCGCCGCCGCGCGACCTGGCGCAGGCGCGCGTCACGTCCCAGTCGCGTCGAGTCGCAGTTTGCGCGCTCCCATTGGAATCTGCGATGTTACAAAAACGCGCGCTGCGCTGCGTCGCGCCACACGCGCTATACGCGTCTTAATTTGCGCGACACGCACGTGCCGCACGGGTCGCGCGGCTCCAGCGCATATTGCGACGCGTACACCACACTTCGCACGCCCCGACTTGCGACGCTCTGCGCTGACTGAACCGAAGCGCGCGCAACCTCTTATCTTTCTCAAACGATTTTACAGAAACTATTCTTTGAAAATATATGATTTTTGCCTTACTAGTAGCGTTATATGTCAGCTTCGTGACGAAGTGCCCATCACCTCGCTAATGACCATTCTTATTGTGATGTACGCATTTTAGTAAGACACTACGCAAAACTCAAAAAGTTTGCAACGAAAATTAGGGGTCGCTATGATTTTGCGTTTGGTGCGTATTACACCATATGTTGCTGCGTATGAAATTTAGCTAACATGCTGAATTTTTGTTTAGACTTGGGAAGAGATCTCTATCTGCCTCCGATCTCGATAAAATGGACCCCATGTAGCGCGTTCACTTCCGATCTCACGCCCGCGAGAATGAAATACTCGCAACATCTCTCGTATCTCCTAAACAGCTCGAGACATCGAAACGAAAGTTTGGCGAATGATAGCACACAAGGAGGAGAGTGTTTTGCCAATTATTAAACACACGGAACTTTCTTATCTACCGATATTATGAGGTTTTTCATAAGCTATTGAGCTCTGTGATTGCCAATTACTTGTTTAATGAGGCCCTCCGTTTCGGAATTCTGTCTCAATAGCTGCTGTGAGATGAGTTTGGCAAATTACATTGTGACAAAGAAAGTACAATTAAACCAGTCACCAAGAAAAATGTGGCTTTCACTCATAGATAGTGATGCTTCTTCGAATGAGAAAAGGTTAACAACTCACACAAAAACAGATTGGCAATTCTGTTGGAATTTTGGTGGAATCCCCGTAACCCATCGTATTTTTAACACTGAGCGACTGGATTGGAAACTTACCGAAGGATTTTATTCCTTCTCTTGATCTGAGCAGTAAATAATGACGAGCGTTCCTTCAGGCGAAATGAGAGGCACATGCCATATACTGTTTACTCACGTAGGGCTTGCCAAACTAACAATGCGTGATCGCGAATAAAATAGTTATTATTGAGATAAATAAACAAATGATCTATCGCACAACACAATGGTCAGTGTATTGTCAGCAGCGAAGGATAATGCGCGCGACAGGAATGCACAAGCTAGCCTTGTGTGCCTTGTGAGATGGAGTTCGAAAAACAGTGTCGTGAAAGTAGATCTGCCTTTGTCAGCAGCACATTTCAACAAATTAAATGGTTCAAATGGCTCTGAGCACTATGGGACTTAACATCTGTGGTCATCAGTCCCCTAGAACTTAGAACTAATTAAACCTAACTAACCCAAGGACATCACACACATCCATGCCCGAGGCAGGATTCGAACCTGCGACCGTAGCTCAACAAATTAAATATATCTAATCATAACACTCTTTTAGGATATTGCTACTTTCGTAATAATACCGACCATTTTCTTCATTTGTGTAGCCTGTTGTTGTATAATTAGTTTATTAATGCTGATAATGTCCATGCAACAATTGAAATGCTTTTTCTCATTACGGCGAACCAATTAAAACGTTGTTATTTGAGACTGCTTTTCGACTGTTTCTAGCTTGCAGTGGAAATGTGATGTTCACGTGCACGTAGTACAGTGTGCCGTATTACATTATTACATCCATATCAGAGTAATCACAGTGAAACTTCTATACTTCAGATCTTGGACGCTTTTTACCACAAGAACAAAGGGAGATTATCCCTTTCTAAATTTTTGTAACAGTTCGTACAGATACGCTAGCTTACTAGGCAGCGAGAATATAACCTTGCTTTATTTTCCTGCCCTGATTCTTAATCACATGATTTTATAATATTCCTTGCTTCTTTATTCACTACCCTCTGTCCCTTCTTGCGATCTGAAAACATCACGGAGGCATGTGGTGCAATTCCAGCGGCCAATGGCTCATCAGTTACTGAAATATACATTTTTCTTGACAGAAGAAAAACAAAACAAAACTATGCAGATATAAATAAGAGAAAAGTATAACGTGCTAACGAAGAAAGCTGGAGCGTTGAAATGGCGAAAAGCGAAACACTACCCAAAGGCAATAAAGTTCAGTACGCAGTAAGGCAAAATTTATCGTATTGGCAATACTACCACTGCTGATATGCGCCGTTCCGATGTGAGCATATGGCCGGGATACTTTTCCGCTCCCCGCCTCACATTTCCCACAGTGCTAGCGAGGCAAGCGCGACGCGCGGCGCGAGAAACTGTGCCTCAGCCACAACGCCGCGCGACCTGGCGCAGGCGCGTGTCGCGTCCCAGTCGCGTCGCGTCGCAGTTTGCGCGCTCCCATTTGAACCTGTGATGTCACAAAAACGCGCGCTGCGCTGCGTCGCGCCACACGCACTATACGCGTCTCAATTTGCGCCTAGCCTAAGTCCTGCAGTGGCAGCAGGTCGAGTGCGATAAACCGTGCCGTTGAGGTGTTCGCACGAGGAAAAAATCTGACGACACCAGGTCGGGCTGTCACCGTGCCTCGGAATGACGCGGTTACCGAACGACCGTCGCACGTCGCCGATACTCGTGCCGTGCCGTGCCGTGCCGTGCCGACTGTGCCGTCGAAACCGAATGTCGAAAGGAAAACGGGGCAGTTGGTCCGCGACAAAACTGTGTGTTGCGGCAACGTACCGAACAGACGTTACGGTGGTCGCACACCGGTTGCCATCTTCGGACGAGTAGGGGTTTGAAATGCTGCGCAATGGCGTGGTGCCCGGTGCAGTCACCTGGCTGCTGTCAGTGGACGCCTGTGTATCTGACGTGGGCATTGCTGAGACCTGGAGTGCAAATTCTGGCTGTTGAGGAAGCCACCGAGGTAGAAGCGAGCTCTGTCGGACGTCCACAGCTCGTCGACGAAACTGTTACCGTCGCAGTGTCGCACTGTTACTCACGTGGTTTCTGCATATCGTCTGCGCGTTAGCAGATCGTCAGGTCGAAGTTGCCGAGCGGCCTGCGGCTCGTACGGACGGAACTTCGAATCCACTTTCAGTGTTTGTAAACACTCGAACAGTGCAACTGTAGAGACTGTGTGTGACGTCGAACAGTAGTCCAGTCAAATAGCAGATATATCTTGCAAAAGGTGGGGTAGAAGAGTTTGTTTCTTTTGCAACTCGTTCATATGGTTGGAAAGATTAGAAAACAGACTTTTGCCAACAAAATTTCGCTTGGGAAAACTTTCTGCGGTCAAAAAAACTTGGAAAATTTGGGCCTTTTTCAGTTTTTTCAAAACAAGTTTTTTGCTCTTATCGCTTTAACGTCTATTTTCTATTTTAAAGAACACAAAATTTTCTACAAATTTGATTCTTGCCATTTTTTTTCTACTCCCAATATCTAAGGCGCTACAGCACCTCAAAAAATACGAGCTTTTCAAATTTTGAGCATAGTGGCAAGATACCTTAATTTTTAACACTATTTTTTCAGTTTCTGTTTGTGTAGTATAAATACATTATACATCGTGTTATATGTTGGAATTTGCCACCTCATTTTCAGGTATTCAATTTCTCTGTATGCAACAGAGGATTACTGGGCACCGACAGTTCCTGGTGTGTAATACTTGTAATATCGCACTTTAGCGCACCTGAGACAGATATGAGCATCACTTCCAACGTTTTGATGGCCCAGGTTCCTCAGTGTCACCAGAAATACCTTGAGTTACGGATTCAGGGTCTGTACCTAGAGTTGATTCCAGATTGACCTCTTCTTGAAACAGCGAGTCAGCCTCAGCAAGTTCGTTGATTTCGTCAGCGGTTTCCTCAACATCCTCCATAACATCTTCACTGTCTTCGTATAAAAATTTTGGCACGTTTTCACAGTTGACCCCAATACATTTCTTGCAAACTGAAGAACATTTCAAACCCGCTTTTCTGCATGAGCACGCTCCGCCACAGTTCAGCTTGCATGAGCATGAAACAGTGTGAAGAAGTGCTTCAGGTGCTGCATCTTGGCTCATTATAACGAATATTGGACCGTGGTCACTGTGATTCCAGCCCCATCTCTCAGGAGGTTTCCAGTTTCCCATCCAACTTTGGACTCCGCAACGAATGATGGTGTGCGGCATCTTGTGCAGGTGGCAACCGTGCAAGATTCAGTTTGCTTTTTGTGGCAGACTTGGCGAATAGCTGGTACCGCAAATGGTCTAGTGTGTCGGAACTGCTGAAACCTCCACTATACAATGCGATAGTAACCTGTTCTCCTGCAGTTACTATTTCTTCACGGGTAGCATGTGGTTTATTGAACGTGCAAAGCGCTGAGGTTAGGTGTTCATTTTTCGCAGCAATATTGCAGCACTTAATTGTTCCTTGACCAAAAAAAAAGACGATGTATCACATCCGCTAAAGGCGTGAGTGAACAGAATACATTCACTGTCAAACTTGTAAGATGCAGTGGAAAACCACTTCTCTTCTGCCTTTCCTCTTCCTGGCTTTAAGAAAAATAAGTTTTCAATGCCTTGCCCCAAACCGGTCATGAGCACATGCAGATCAACGTATTCTCCTACAATGACAACACTTCCAAAATCTTTTGTTCTTGAAATGGCAGATGTTACAGTCATAACGTCAGCATCTTCTTGTGCCTGGTGCGCTTCAATGCTACACTCCAGAAATTCCTTTTTAAGAAGTGTGATCAAACGGATCTTGTTTCGTTCATTGGACAAGAACTTGCCCTGACGGACTTGGTCACCATCTCTGATTCAACCACAACGTCAACCGAAGAATGTTTTTTGGACCTACGAATCCTCTCAGCACTCTTTGTGCTACATTTGTCTCCCTCACATGGGTACCCATCAAATACAATAGCAAATTGAGATCCAAAATGACGTTGCAGGTAAGAAACATAGCTGTGGGCTGTTGACTTGAAGCAAACATTTCGATTACAAGTCACTTTGTGGATAAGGTACCCTCCATCAGTGGAAAAAAATTTACTCGGTGCACTTGACTTCACATCTTCCACTGGAACGAAGGCATTGTAGAATGAAGATTTTGTTCCTTTTCGCATGCATTTTTCTGAGAATAGGGACATTGGGTAAGGAGCAAGCATTTTCAGCACCACAACATATACTGAATGGAAGCGACTCTAAACTGTAGGACCCTTATTGATGTGTGCTAATAGCTGTCAGCGCGCTGTCAACAATCACCAGAGATAATTGCCTTCCGCCCGCCAAAGAATAAATACGCTTTTGTCCGCTAAACAATAATTCCTACATACTTTTTCTTATAACTGATGATTAACGTCAATCAACTGTAGAAAATGTACGGCACCTGCATGAAATCGTATTACATATTGTAACATAAATAAACTTCACGCAATCTGACGTGAATGTGTTCGTAGTTACTGAATATGATACTGTTTGTCCTGGCTCTGCAGCAGAGTGAGATGGTAAATTCCAATGAATAACATGAAGACTAATATGTTTATACTACACAAATAGAAACTGAAATAAGTGTTCAAAAATTAGGTAATTTGCCACTTCGCTCGAAATTTGAAGAATTGGTATTTTTTGACGCGCTGTAGCACCTTAGATACTGGGAGAAGAAAACGATGGTAAGAATAAAATTTGTAGAGAATTTTGTGCTCTTTAAAAAAGAAAATAGACGTCAAAGCGATAGGAGCAAATAAAACTGAGATATTTTGAAAAAACTGAAAAAAAGTCCGAAATTTTCGAAGTTTTTTGACTGCAGAAAGTTTTCCCGAGAGAAATTTTGTTGGCAAAACTTGGTTTTCTAACCTTTCCAACAATATGAACGAGTTAAAAGAATAAAATCTTCTACCTCACCTTTTGCAAGGCACAAGCTTTTTTTCTGACAGTTTCACTGGACTACAGGGCACTGTGGGGCTATTACAAATGCATTTCGCACGGCACCGACATTGTCTCCAGTAGGAGCGTTTCGAGGTTTCCCTGCAGGCGGCCTCTTCAGTGCAAAACCCGGGTGTCGGCCGCACGTGCCGAGGGATTGTGACTGCAGAGCACGGTGTCGAAACGACGCCAAAATAGTCGTCGCGCTGCCTCTGCACTTCCGTTCTCGTAATAGGATTTAACCGCAAAGACTTGCTGCACACTGTTACGTTGCTCTGTGTTTACTATTTACTAAGTGGCGACGCAGTGCGACCGGCATTCTGTGTATCGTTTGGTGCCAGCTACGTCGCGGCATTGCCGTGACAACTGTCATTGTTTCCCATTCTTCTGACTCACCGTCTGTATATATAAATATAAAAAAATGAGACAGTCAGTACGACAGATTTCCTGAGCGACGACTATTTTAATTACACATTCTAATAACATCGATTACAGACTATACAGGGTGTTACAAAAAGGTACGGCCAAACTTTCAGGAAACACTCCTCACACAGAAATAAAGAAAAGATGTTATGTCGACATGTGTCAGGAAACGCTTAATTTCCATGTTAGGGCTCATGTTAGTTTCGTCTATATGTACTGTACTTCCTCGATTCACCGCCAGTTGGCGCAATTGAAGGAAGGTAATGTTGACTTCGGTGCTTGTGTTCACATGCGACTCATTGCTCTACAGTACTAGCATCGAGCACATCAGTACGTAGCATCAACAGGTTAGTGTTCATCACAAACGTCGTTTTGCAGTCAGTGCAGTGTTTACAAATGCGGAGTCGGCAGATGCCCATTTGATGTACGGATTAGCACGGGGCAATAGCCGTGGCGCGGTACGTTTGTATCGAGACAGATTTCCAGAACGAAGGTGTCCCGACAGGGAGACGTCCGAAGCAATCGATCGGCGTCTTAGGGAGCACGGAACATTCCAGCCTATGACTCGCGACTGGGGAAGACCTAGAACGACGAGGACACCTGCAATGGACGAGGCAATTCTTCGTGCAGTTGACGATAACCCTAATGTCAGCGTCAGAGAAGTTGCTGCTGTACAAGGCAGCGTCGACCACGTCACTGTATGGAGAGTGCTACGGGGGAACCAGTTGTTTGCGTACCATGTACAGCGTGTGCAGGCACTATCGGCAGCTGATTGGCCTCCACGGGTACACTTCTGCGAATGGTTCATCCGACAATGTGTCAATCCTCATTTCAGTGCAAATGTTCTCTTTACGGATGAGGCTTCATTCCGACGTGATCAAATTGTAAATTTTCACAATCTACATGTGTGGGCTGACGAGAATCCGCTCGCAGTTGTGGAATCACGTCATCGACACAGATTTTCTGTGAATGTTTGGGCAGGCATTGTTGATGATGTCTCGATTGGGCCCCACGTTCTTCCACCTACGCTCAGTGGAGCACGTTATCACGATTTCGTACAGGATACTCTACTTATGCTGCTAGAACATGTGCCTTTACAAGTACGACACAACATGTGGTTCATGCACGATGGAGCTCCTGCACATTTCAGTCCAAGTGTTCGAACGCTTCTCGACAACAGATTCGGTGACCGACGGATTGGTAGAGGCGGACCAATTCCGTGGCCTCCACGCTCTCCTGACCTCAACCCTCTCGACTTTCATTTATGGGGGCATTTGAAAGCTCTCGTCTACGCAACCCCGGTACCAAATGTAGAGACTCTTCGTGCTCGTATTGTGGACGGCTGTGATACAATACGCTATTCTCCAGGGCTGCATCAGCGCATCAGGGATTCCGTGCGACGGAGGGTGGATGCACGTATCCTCGCTAACGGAGGACATTTTGAACATTTCCTGTAACAAAGTGTTTGAAACCACGCCGGTACGTTCTGTTGCTGTCTCTTTCCACTCCACGATTAATGTGATTTGAAGAGGAGTAATAAAATGAGCTCTAACATGTCCACATAACATATTTTCTTTCTTTGTGTGTGAGGAATGTTTCCTGAAAGTTTGGCCGTACCTTTTTTTGTAACACACTGTATATACAAATTTTATTTAATAGCCACCCTTTACAACTGAGAGTGCCGAGGTCGTCCTTTTTGAAGGATTTTAGTGGGCAGAATATCCTGTGTATGTCGTTCTTGCTCTGTCAGTTGTGAGCATGCCGACTGCTGTTGTAATACACTTTCGAGTGCGAGCACCGTTACGATGTAAAGCAGAACTCCGTCTGTTGGACTCGCACACCGGAAAAGCGGCCTCGGGTCGGCTCGATCTGGGGAGGAGACGGAACTGCCCTTTCACAGGAACCACCCCGGCATTTGCCCCAAGGGATTTAGGGAAATCGCAGGAAAACCCTAAATCGGGATGGCCGGACACGGAATCGAACAGTCGTCCTCGCGAATGCGAATCCGGAGTGCCAGCCGCTGCGGCACCTCGCTCGGTTGCGGACGGCCGCCTCTGTCGGGCGCCGTCCGCCGTGAGGGCGTGTTCGGGTGTCGACCGGAGCCTCCTGCAGCGGCCCAGTTCAGGGGCAGGTGAGCCGCCCGCCGCGGGTTCGACGCCGCCTCCTGCCGGCTGGGCGGGCCCCGAGGTGCCGCCACTGCCTCGGTCGGCGGTCCGCCACAGCTGTGAGTGAATGGCTGTTCGGGAACTGGACCCGTGCTGCCGAGCCGAATGGGACACGTGTTACTGTGTGCTTAGACGATCTGGATTAGACCTGGCCACTGTTTCTATGTTTCGATACAGTGTATCGATACGTGGAACTGTTTCAGTGTTTCGGAACGGCTGCGGTTCACTGTTTCGAAACAGTGGTGTTTCATTCCGCCCCTGTCTCGGATAACCGCACCAGATTCGATCTCGAGCCAGACACAGAAGCTGTATCGTTGTTTCAAAATAAGGCTGTTTCAGTCCACCTGTGCCTGGAACGGACTAATTGTATCGAAACAGTGATGTTTCATTCCGCTCTGTGTCGGACGAGACTCGGGCTCGGCACAGACACTGAAACACAACATAACACCTAATGAAACACTTTCAAGAGTGGCGAAATATTTTTGACAAGCAATGGAATGAAGCTTAAGATATCCGAAAATAAAGCTTCGTTTCTAGCTGACTGTCCTATTACGAAATGGCGTAACATCTGCTTCATAAACACTAACCAAACAATGAAACAACGCATACTATTCACATTCAAAATAATAAATATGTGAAAATCATTCAGTTAAATTACACTTTTTTATAACATACGCTTCTCTGTTCATGTACGGTAATCATATTAAGAAACGCAAGTAAGCCTACAAAATTCTGAATAAAAAAAGGCGTCGAGTGACAGTTATTAGATATATACATAAATTTGATCTAGGTATAATTGCAAGCAATCTGTTTGACATATCACTGATAGTGCAGTGGTGAACGGGGAGGGCTGGGAAACATGGTGACTTTATAGTAACGGTTCGAAACACCTTGAAAGGTAAAATTTTTTCTGTTATATTTTGTTATTTATTCGAATTATTTGGTGTTATCTGTGAGTCTATAGTCACTGTGCCTATTATCCACAATGATTCCCTTTGTGTACATGGAAATTAGCAGGATGGGTATATTACCCATACTAACGGAATGTGGGAATCCCAGTAGCATATCCGTTGTTTCTGCAGTTTGCTCCCATCTCCAGTTCCGTTCGTGATGGTTCTTCTGTCTTCAGCTATGGCTGTCCTCAGCCAATTGAAAAGTATGTAAGTCACACAACACGAAAGCAGCGCATTTGCTGCAGGAAATACGAAACTGCCAAGACTCCCAAGTGATAGTTTCATACTTTCTGCGAAATGATTAGCGCTCTCGCATCTCATTTGTGTTTATATGGACATACTTATACAGTAGACATTCAAGATGATAAAATGTGTAAGTTTATTAGATTACAAAACACAAACTGTTTCACCATTTAGAAACAGCGTATCGAAACATTACATTATACTGTTTCATTTGTTTCGAAACATTTACGTGTTTCAGTTTGCCCATCTCTAATCTGGATATTTCGCACCTCACAATATACGGCCAACAATGGAACAGTTGCACTCCAGATTGTTGTTTTTTAGTACGTACCATTGTTTTATCACTGTTCAGATCGACGGATCGCAGTAAGAGAATACCCTCGGTCGTTCGGCACTTTCCCGGGCAGCGTGTTCAAAGTGTGCACTCCGGAACAATTTACAAATTACGGTACAGAGTTCTGTGGCATTATAGCAGATTTGTAGACGTCACAGTGCAAAGTTTGTCATTCGTTCCGACTCGCTCACTATCCTACGAATTACTTTGCATTATTCGTTACTAATGGTCGTGAACGTTCACGTACGCAAGCGAGCATACCCCGTGTCCGTGTGAGCGCAGCCCAGACTGGAATTCCTGCATTCCAGACTTAGTGGATAAAGTTTCGATCAGAACATGTGTCTAGAAATAAACGATGTGAAATCAGTTGGTATAAGAGCTCACTTTCAAGTCTCCCACATCACGGTAGGCGCACAGTGGAGACGGCGAGCTCTGGCTCGTGTGTCCCGAGTGGCAACGCTGTCGTTTGCTGTGAGAGGTGTATCTGTATCTAGTGTTCAATCTGCAGACCGTCTCCGTGTTGACCCTCCCAGCTGCAAATGCACCAGTTAATTGAGCCACTGTCGTAGCCACACAAAAATGGTACGTGACGGTCTGAGGTGATCCGGAAAACATTCTCGATAATGTCGCGGAGCTCTGTCGTATACTGTGCTGTACTCTTGTACACTAATATTGACTGTCTAGGCCAATGATCCCCAAACTATTTTGGACAAGTGACCCCTTTTCCAAAATGAACTGTTACCTCAGACCCCCATGGTCAAGTTACCTACTTTTAAGATCAACCCCCTTATTCGTAATGGTCCGCTAACTTAAAACAGCTGCTACAGAGTGTTGTTTTTCATTCTGACTTAGGTCAATAGAAGAAGACAGAGTGAGAATTAGCAGTGCGTCAAGTTAGCAGACTATTATGAATAAGGGGGCCTATCTTTAGTCGTCGACCCCCAAAATCAGTTTTCGTTTATGTCGACCCCTAGAAAATCGATATCGACCTCAAGGGGTCGATATCGACCACTTTGGGAATCCCTGGTGTAGGAACTGCTAGACGACAACTTTTCTGTTCTTGCATCTAGAAATTCAGAAAATTAGTAGAAAGGTTGGCTCATAAGGTATGCTCTTACTTTCTTTTGATTTCTACATCTACATTTATACTCCGCAAGCCAATACGTGTCACTGTCATTAGCTCCCTTTCCTGTTCCAGTCGCGTACGGTTCGCGGGAAGAACGACTGTCAGAAAGTCTCCGTGCGCGCTCGGAACTCTCTAATTTTACATTCGTGATCTCCTCGGGAGGTATAAGTAGGGGGAAGCAATATATTCGATACCTCATCCAGAAACGCACCCTCTCGAAACCTGGCGAGCAAGCTACACCGCGATGCAGAGCGCCTCTCTTGCAGAGTCTGCCACTCGACTTTGCTAAACATCTCCGTAACGCTATCACGCTTACCAAATAACCCTGTGACGAAACGCGCCGCTCTTCTTTGGATCTTCTCTATCTCCTCCGTCAACCCGATCTGGTACGGATCCCACACTGATGAGCAATACTCGAGTATAGGTCGAACGAGTGTTTTGTAAGCCATCTCCTTTGTTGATGGACTACATTTTCTAAGGACTCTCCCGATGAATCTCAACCTGGCACCCGCCTTACCGACAATTAATTTATATAATCATTCCACTTCAAATCGTTTCGCACGCATACTCCCAGATATTTTACAGAAGTAACTGCTACCAGTGTTTGTTCCGCTATCATATAATCGTACAATAAACGATCTTTCTTTCTGTGTATTTGCAATGCGTTACAATTGTCTATGTTAAGGGTCAGTTGCCACTCCCTGCACCAAGTGCCTATCCGCTGCAGATCTTCCTGCATTGCGCTACAATTTTCTAATGCTGCAACTTCTCTTTATACTACAGCATCATCCGCGAAAAGCGCATGGAACTTCAGACACCATCTACTAGGTCATTTATAAATATTGTGAAAAGCAATGGTCCCATAACACTCCCCTGTGGCACGCCAGAGGTTACTTTGTCTGTAGACGCCTCTCCATTGGTAACAACGTGCTCTTTTCTGTTTGCTAAAAACTCTTCAATCCAGCCACACAGCTGTTCTGATATTCCGTAGGCTCAGTGCGGAACTGTATCGAACGCCTTCCGGAAGTCAAGGAAAATAGCATCTACCTGGGAGCCTGTATCAAATATTTTTTGGGTCTCATGAACAAATAAAGCGAGTTGGGTCTCACACGATCGCTGTTTCCGGAATCCGTGTTGATTCCTACAGACTAGATTCTGGGTTTCCAAAAACGACATGATACTCGAGCAAAAAATATGCTCTAAAATTCCACAACAATTTAGTGAGGCTCTACTCTTTCTGCAGTATGTCAGACGGGAGCACATTGCGAATACATAATTCTGTTCCGAAATGAGGCAAAGTCTGTAGGAAAAACACTCTTCTCCTAGTGAGCTTTCGTATAGCGGAGATCGGCCGAAACGGATTTTTGCTGTCTGCAACCGAAGCTGTCGAAGTAAGTTTACTGGGAGGTTTAATAGTAATCGTGTGTTATACAGGTAACCTCTGTGTCTCGTTTTATTTCTCTTTTTATTTTAGAAAGCTAGCATTAAGATTGAGTTGACACAGATCGGTAGACATTCCTCCTCCGCAGCACCGGGACGATGTAGCGGGACTTCGAATTTCGCCGCGCTACACTCGTTCCCTCAGATATAAATTATACCGTCGCAGCGGTATGAGCGCTCGACGGCAGAGAAAATATATAAGAAAAGGAAAGTACTAAAAATGTAACTTTTTTGTTTTCTATCTGTCTTTTGTCTCTCGAGAGCGGAAGCTTAATGGAGACGTAAAAGCTTATTAGTCTTGGTCGGATGGAGACGAAAAAACTTATTGATGTGCAGACGTATTGTAGAAGTTTGTATGTAATTCGGAGGGCGCAAAATACACTGCATTCAACATCAAGACGGTTTTGTATACATTAGTAATTGCTAGACAATAAAATTTATCGCAAAATTTCGGAGCCGGTACTATTTTTCACGCAGAAATGAAGTACGAAATTTTTGAAGACCTGGACGCCACACGCGAGAAGACATGTTAACATGGTAAAGGATGAACTCTTATCTACGCCATTTCCCCCTGTTAATCACATTTTGTTATTCTGTTCTTTTTCAAATAATGTTTGTAGTGGAAATTGGTTTGACCATTGCTCAGAAACGCCACAAGGACCACCCCAACAATAGCTTTTCCGAACCAGGAAGTCCGATAACTTTTCTGTAATACGAAGTCCGACTTGCATTTCATTCCTTCCCTTTTTCACGGTCATCTACGATTTTAAAACCACGTTTTTATTCACGATTTCTTCCCACACTTTCAACGTTTTCTTTCCTTCTCTTTTTCCTTTTTATTTACGTTTCGATGGACAACTGTATAACGGTGTCTCGTAATTGTTACAGGAATACTCGCTTCCAGAAGATGCGGCCAGTTTGCCCGGTTCGTCGAATGTAAAGGAGGAAGAGGAACACGGAGACGCAGAGGTACGTGAAGCGTTTAGTGACCTTTCGTGGCAGCAGTAAAGGTTTAGTGGATACGGTGTACCGGTTAGCTCTCGCCAGACACGTACAGCTGTGCCAGTTTTTTGAAAACTCTGACAGTGTGCGGGGGGCCGCCGCAGTGTCTGTATTATTTCTCCGTCTTTCCTCCCGGAAAATCCGACAGGCGGGGAGTGGCTCGAGGACGAGACGTGGAGCACTTCTCTGGGGTTGGGGGGGGGGGGGAGGGGGAAGGGGTGGAGTTCCGACCGGGACGTGTCCGCCGAGCCTCCGGTCCTCGAGAAGACGTGCCAC